>NW_022436955.1:14828200-14858200 GCF_009761245.1 Sapajus apella | reverse complement strand
GCGGTGGCGGCTGCAGCGGTCGGAGGGGACGCGCTGGAAGTGGGAGCTGATGAGTGAAAAGAAAAAAAAGTCTTTGGATCTTTATTCTGCTAATTAGTTTCCTGCAAAAAATGGCTGTGATTAATTCAGTGCGCATGTGCTTCATTACCCAGGCACGACGGGAAGGGCTAATTAGCCACCTTCTGGATCAATAAGATTCAGCAAAAAAGAAAAGGGGGAGGTGGAGGGAGGCAGAGGGGAGGAAGGGAGGAAAAAAAAAAAAAAACCAGGGGAAAGTGATGAGCAGGGCAAGGAGAGCAGGAAGAGAGGATGGGAGAAGAGCCTAGGAAGAGGGAGAGAGGCACCAAAAGTTTATGCATGTATTAAAAACACACACACACGAGCACACACACACACACACACACACACGCTCGCACACACACCGAGAAGTGGAATGCACAGGAGCAACAATGGGAACCTGGCTAAGAATTTTTTTTAAGATTTTTTTTTTCTTTCTTCTTCCACCCTCTTCTCTTTTCTTTCTTATTCTTTCTTTTTCCCTTTGTCTCTCTCTCCCTTTAAGTAAATGCAGCAATGTTTAAATTAACTAGGAAAAGAACATCTCCAAAGAAGGGGGGCATTAGTGGGGGGGGACAGCTTAAAGGTTTAAGTGAAAGCAGAGTCTTCAAATAGAGACCACTTTAAATTGCAAATCTGAGATTTTTTAACTGAAGGAAAATTACCTCCCCCCAAATCCGAGGACGAATGAAGAAAATATGGAGAAAACTTTAACACGTACCATAGATTAGACAAAAAAATATATGTTAATTTTGTCTACTGAAATAAGACGCAATCAATCTTCTCTGGTTCTTTAGAAGGAGAGGGGAAGAGAGGAGTGGTGATTAGAAGAAATAAAAGGGGGAAAGTGAATCAGAACTGAAAGGGGATAACTTTAGGGAAGACAAAAAAATGGAAAAGTTGCACTTGGAAACAAGTCCAACTTTCTACCTTTCTGGACTTAAAAGTAAAATCAATTTTCTCGTGTGAAACCTGGAAAGCAGATGTTTTCAAAACACAGGAAGCTATTTTGCCATCAAAAGCAGGGATGTAATAAAGGCAGTGAAAAATAATTTCAGACTAAATTCATAAGAGAGAAAGCCAATATATTTAAATATAGAGGAAAGGTCTAGAGTGTAGAAAGGGGAAATTACATACCCCTTCCCTAATGCCAAAAAAAAAAAAAAAAAAAAAAAAGTCTTACAGCTACCTCCAAGAGTTTGGAACAGAGTCACGAAGCCAAAGGGCTTGAAATGAGAGGATGGATTTCAGATAAAGACTAGAAGCGGTACATCCCACTAGAGCCCAAAGGAGATCCCTGAAATCAAAGACAGCAGCCAGGGACCCTGCTACTGTACCGATTCCGAGTACATCAAAGCCATCACTTAGGCTGGTGCACGGTACCTCCAAAAAGCAAGCAAACAAACGCAGGAAGAACAAGAGCCTCTCTCTCTCTCCCTCTCTCTTTCTCTCTCTCTCTTCCCTCCCTTTCTCTCTCTGTCTTTTCCCCCCCTTTCAAAATCCTAGCCTCAGCGTCACTGCTACTGCGATATTTTTTTTAAATGACAAGTTGTATTTATGTAAGTTCTAAATATGAACTAGTACCGTTGAAATTACAACGTCTGGAATAAAATAAAATGCAATCAGCACTTCAAGTGATCTGCAAACAAATGTAAAAACAACATTTATGTTTTTGAAGGCATTTTTAGTAAACCCTGTAACGTCAGAGTTAAAACTTATTTTTCTTGGAAAAAAAAAATGTTGCCCCAGCCTACCAAGATTATTTATTTTAGAAGGAATTTGGGAATTAATCAGGAAATCTGTTTGATTAGAAAGTAATTCTTCATTTTGAGAGATTTTCCAATGCTCTTATGAGCATGCAGCTTCTTATTCAAGACTAGAGAGAAAAAACCGGTTTAGGATTTTGCTGGGTTACCTCATCTAATCCTTCTGAATTCACTCTGGGAATAATGCTATTTTATTTAAGTGGGGGGGTGGAATAAAATACATTTAGAAAAATCAGGGGTTTCCTCTCTGTGAGCCAAATCTGGGTTGCCATTCAAACTTTTTCTGGCTGCTTTTCCATGCAGGACAGCTGATCAATAAAGCCAAGTCCAGCCTGGCTTGCTACAGGTTTCACCAGTCAGTGCTTGCAAAACCTTTGTCATTTTCTAAAAATAAAAAAGCTAAAAGTTATTGTAGAAGAAGGGGCTTTTTTTTGTCCCCTGCACAATGCGTCTTTTGTGAGGTTAATGCCATTCTGGGCTCTCGATAGCCCTGGACAATGGGGAACTCTCTAGGAGCCTGCAAAGGCTCTAGCTTTTTTCTTTCTTGCTTTTTTTTTTTTTTTTTTAAGGGAAGGGTGAAACATTCCTACATTCCAAACACAACCTCGACTTTGATTAAATAAATATTTATCTTTATTGTAGCCACTGTATATTTTTACCTTCAGGTTGTCCGGTTTCTGATTATTATTTTAAATTTTTCATTGGCAACAGTTAATCTTTTTTTTTTCCCTTTCAGTCCAAAGTGCAGGTCAGTGTAAAATGTAGCTGACTGAAGGAAGACTGGTAAATTCTGAATTTTTCCATAATACATCAGGTAAGGAAAATTGTTGAGACCTTCAGGAATATATTCGCTTCTTTTTTATCTGTCTTCAGGAATCTTCATAAAGCTGTTTATTTTTTTAAAGATGTAGCAGAATTACATTCCTCTTTGTAGATCTTGAAAAATCACTTAAATACTATATATTTATTTTCCTTTAAAATGTAAATAATACTAGAAGTGAACTTGTAGCTTGTTTCTTATATAAAACGGTGTGGAGGAAGTCAGTATTTCCTTTGGTCTAAGCTATTTGGAGGAAATTCTGGATATAAATGTATTTCGTGTTACAATATAGGAAAATGTCAGCTTAATCTGGTAAATACTTATGCTAATTTTACTGAGTGAATTCGTTATAAGGAGGAGAGGTACCAAGCTCTTATGATTAAATAATGCTTAGACGATAATCCAGCATCTATGTGGATTATTTTATGTACAAAATGAAAAAAAAAAAAAGAAACAAACAAGAAATCCAGAATCTAAATCTTTCATTTAGCTGGCAAGAGGGCAGAAAATTTTAGTCTAACCTGTTTTTAAGACATTTATATTAGCAAGGAAAGTGGAATGTAGGCTAAATATTGCATTGCTGTGTACATTTCTCTAGCTCTCACTCGAATGAATATAGATATAAAAACACAAAAATATATCCATAAAGGGGTACATAAATATACATTTGAATGACTTCAGATGTCTTTGCATTTGTGTGTGTGTGTGTGTGTGTGTATGTGTGTGTGTGTGTGAATATATCTGTGTACACAGATATACAAGGTGTACATAAATTCAGGTACTGGCCAGAGCTGTGTGAGTGCTCGCTCGCTGGGGGCTTGTGTTTCCAGATCTGTTTGAAGCCACTTATTTGCAAATATAACATAAAAAGGTTGATTTAATGATGAAGATGGAAGGGGTGAATGTGAGTAAGAATCTGCTCCCCTGCAATGATCAGGATATGGGGTTGCAATGTGAGCAGTTATTTAGTCTAAAGGGTAAAGAGGCAATGGGCCATCTTAAGGGGCAAGGAGGATGAAGGGGTCTTAGGAGATCTCACTTCGAAAAAGCCTAGCTCTGGGCCCTGGGTTGTCTTCTGCAGGAGGATGGGGGACACAGAAAAAAAAAGGAAAGAAAAAAGAAAACCCCTTGTGGAGGCAGGAGAGGTTGAAAGGACACCTCTCCGTACAACTCCAGAGCTAGATGTAAGAAAGGGGTTGGAGAGTGAAGAATGTGCGAGTCCCTTTTTGAATGTGTATTGTTATTCTAAGTCTATTGTATGTACGTGTTGCAGTCCTTTCATTTGCCACAACATATGGATTCCATAAATGCAGACATGCCGAAGTGCATCTGTCTGGGTAGTTAACATGA
The DNA here is from genome assembly GCF_009761245.1 of Sapajus apella. NCBI lineage: Eukaryota > Metazoa > Chordata > Mammalia > Primates > Cebidae > Sapajus > Sapajus apella. The sequence continues at coordinate 14,854,207 of NW_022436955.1, read as the reverse complement.
TCTAAACATCCCTCCTCGTTCCGCTAACTCTGGCTCTTCTTCGGGCTCCCCGGCAGCGCTCCGGGCCAGCCGGCCCGTGCCCCAGGCTCGCAGCGCCCGGCAGCCTCGTCCTTTTGTGGTCTCTGCACGGGATCCAAGGTGCCGCGCGGAGGAGGCGGGCTGCTCGCCGTGCCGGGGTCAGAGGCGATGCAACCGGCGGCCTCTGCGCGCGCGGGGAGGAAAGGGTTAAGCTGCCCCAGCCCATGGAACCGGCTGCCCTCCTCCTGGAGCGAGGTGTAGCCACCGGCAGCTGTGATTTAGGGGTCAAGTCCGAGATCACCTTTATCCAGCCTCTGGAAATGGCAGAAGATGAGGTAGGGAGGGAGAAACTAGAGAGTGGCAGCCAGGCGCGGCACGTGGGCTCCATCCATCTGACACCCCAGTCGCCCCAGCCCACCCCCGATCCCCAGACTAATCGGACAGTTCCCTTTTCTGGCGGGGATGCGGGGTGCGGTTTTTCTCTAAGCATCCGCAATCACTCCATCCAAGGCTCTGTCCTAAGGTTAAGCCAATGTGCCCTGAGCCTCAACCACCAAATCTCTAAAGTTTTATTCTCAGTGCACCACGGAGTGAGTAGCTGGGTCTGATTAAAAATCACCTCCCACTCCCCGTTTATCAAAACCAGGGGTGCCCCTGGCAGGACTAGGACATTTGAATGTTGATGCCAGTCCCTCAGATTCCTGTCACTGTCCCCGCAGTCGTGAGCCGAGGTACCCAGTGGTGCCCACTACACGCAGCTTCTTGCTTTGTGCCCATCTACATTCTTGCTCAAGAGTTTGCTTTCCCCCACCTCAGGCAGCCTGGGAAATACTTTTGTCAAAATATTTTTTACACCTGAAAGGTAACCAAAAACCAAATTCAGATGTGTTTCTGGGACTTTTTCACTGGAAAAGAGGAGAGGGTCTGGGGTCCCCTTTTGTCACCCGGCCCCACACCCAGGTGACGTTCTGGGGGCTGTAGGGACTCACTCCATGCCCACAAAAGGCGCTTTAATTGAAAACAAGCTTCCCAAATCCAACTCCATGAGGATGGCATTTAGGACAGGGACAGCTCTTTCAGAAAGTTACTCCAAGAAAAAGGAGTTTTTGGTGGGAAAAGAAAACTGGCTCGAAATGACAGAGAGAAAGGGGAACTAGATCCCTGGGGGACAGGAGGCAGGTGGGGGGTGCGTTAAGAAGATTAGGAGATGAGCAGGTCCACAGACAGGGAGGGTGGGGTGTGGCCAGGGAGGCTCCGCTACGCCCTCTCCTGACTCTCCAGCTACCAGGTTGAGGGTGAATCACCCCGATTTTAGCTTCTACTTCCAGGGCCAAGAGCAGACCAGCTGATCTAGAAGGCAGCTGAGGTCTGTCTTCTTAGCCCTGCCGCCCCTAACCCTGCCAGAGCCTCCAAACCGCGGAAATCAAACCAAATTGGCCGCTCAAATCTAGAGAGGTTTCATCCCTGGGGCAAGGGGGAGGGAACAAGCTTTTTTTTTTTCTTTTGAACTCCCGATTCAAAAGACACCACAACCTACTCTTGAGTGTCATCTCCAGTACATGGATTGTGGGTATGTTTCATTCTTTCTTTTTTCCTGTTTCTCAGAAGTAAAACCTTTAAAGAATTAGCCCCAAACTTGGAGCTCCCGGGTCCTTGAAAGAGTTCCAAATGATAAAGCCTGCCCTTCATTTCGAATACATGGCGCATTGTGAAAATGCAGGGCAATTAGTCAGTTCCAGGGTTTGGGTCAGATTCCCATTTTCCTCGGCTCCTTTGCAATGGAAATCTGAAATCCAACCTTGGGGCAGGAGGCACGAAGCCGGTGGCTCTCCCGGGTTCGCACCGCCGGCTAGCGCCTGACTTCCCTTTTGGTGACCTGGTACTAGAAGTTTGTACCACATCTAGAGCCTGGGGCGGGTGAAGAAGAGAGAGAACTAACCTCATCACAATGCAACAAAGTGAACAACTCGAGGGCAAGAGACCCTCTGTTGAACTACGTTCGCTTTAGGGATTTCCAAGGGCATAAATTGGGGAAATGATGGAGACTTCTTGCTTGCCAGCCAGAGCCAGGAAAAAAAGGAAGCCCTGCGATGCGCGGGCGGTGGGCTTGGGAGCAGGGCTGTGAGTGGGCAACTGAGACCTGGCTCCCATCTGCACATAGCCCGCCTGGGCCGGCGCGGAGAGACGGTGCCCACGGTGGCACGTGCATTGTTGACACGCAGAAATGCAGGCGTGCGCTAATGGAGGGATGCGCGGCTGAACAATCTCCTCACCCCACCCCATGCTTGTATTTCTTGCAGGCATGGCTTATTTAATGGCCAGGGAATTGAGTGCCTCTTACCCACCACCCCCATCCCTTTTTTTGCTGAGAAATGTAAAAAGGAACCTATACCGTGTACATATTCTGAAGAAACGTGAAGGTTTTTTTTTTCTTCTTGAGAAATACCTAGCGCCATAATATTTCTGATTTAAGGGGCGAGGGAAATCTTTGAAGTGAAGGAAATCAGTGGGGGACGAACTAGCTTTTCCTGATTTTTTTTTTTTTTTTTTTTTGTGCCTCTCCTCAAAGCCAGTAATGGGATTTAAAATGAGAGATTCCCAGTCCTCGTCCTCCCTCCCATTCCATTTCGCTCTCTTCGCCCCAGAAAACATCTGCGGTAACCAGCTGCACGTCTAAAGGGACGCTTTAAAGAGAAACAGGGTTTGGGGAGTGCATCAACTTTCTCTTTTCCAAATAAAGTTGAAAAAAAATTCCAAGGACGATTTAAGCAACAAACGACATCGAACAGATATTTTTCCAAGGCAAGAAAATTCCGATTCGTTGGTTTTCCATTCTCAGAAATAGAGAAAAAGGCGAATCCGATCTTCCCGTGCGCAGATGGCACGAAATTTTGAGCCCGTACCTGGTTAAGGCTGGTGGGTGCAGGGCAGGGCGCGGCCCCGCGGGCCGGCAGGAGTCCGATGCACACTGGGCCTGGAGAGCACCAGCTGGAGCTCCAGCTAGCCCGGCTCCCTGTCGGGTGGCCTAGGACCCAGCCTGAGTCAAGGCTGCCGGCAGGGCACTGGCCCCCTGTGGACTCGGGGCGCGCCCTCGCAGCCGCCTGCTTGTTTAATTCCAGAGCTCAGCGGGCTACAGGGACATTCGACGCCAGTTTCCTCTGGCCGGGCGTGAGACGCACCCTTCTTGCGTCTGCTCTTCCGTACCTCTGGGCTGGGTGTTGTATAGTCCAGGCCCCTTCCCTCCCTGTTCTCTCGTCCCCAAAACCTTATCATCGAGAATTCGACGGTTTCCTTGAGATGTTAGATCTCAGTTCACTGAGCCAGCACGCGTGTCCCTAATGCCCGGCACACCCAGCTACATTTCGGGACCCTTTTTTCCTGCGGACTTGGGACTCCTGGGAGGAAACCCTGGGCGCTCCGGCCTCCAGAGACTATGGCTAAGGCGCTTAAGCCAGCGCAGTCACTGCACTGGGCACAGGGCGCCCCTCGCAGGTGCACACAGAGCATCGCCCAGCGGCCCCTCGGCTGGGCGGGGAAACATGCCCTGGAGGAGCAATTCGATCACCCCATTATGCCCCTTCCGATGCCCAGAAAAGCCACTAGGCCTGGGGTCCTGCGCCAGCAGAGACCTGGGAAGGAGAGGGTGCGGCGGCGAGCTCACCTCGTGCTCAGGGTCCGCGCGGCTCAGGCCCCATGCCTGCCTCCCCCGTCACCCTAAATCCAGACCCAGGGCTGCAAGTGGTTCCCTTCTATTTCCACCGTCCTCACCGGGCTGTCCAGTCTCTTTAGGGCCGTAGATGCGCAACCCTCCCCCCGCTACGCGGGGCACCAAGATGGGGGTCCTGAACTCAACTGGAGGCAGACGCTGGACCTCGATGTTCCCCTAGGACTCCCTTCCAATCAGGGCCTGGGGAGGGCAGGCTCCTCTGCACCTCTCAGCCCCAGGAGCCAGAGCTGAAAGTGGAGAACCCCCAGGGCCCTGCTCGCCTCTGAGGTCGACCAGAAACCGGGCCTGCCAAGGAGGGGGAAATGGGTGTATAGAGTTAGCGAAGGGCCGACTGGAAGAGTGGCTGTGTCTGGGTGCTGCACGTCTCCCTCCCTCTCATTTTGAGAAGAAAAAGGAAAGCGGGCAGATTTGCGCCGACCCCTCTTTCCGCAGCCTGGGAATGCTGCAGCAGGAAGAACTGCTCATAACGACACTTAAGCCCCGACACTTGAATGCTAAAGGTTAAACTTACAGTCTTCAGGGAAGGGCTTCCTGCCAGCTGGAACAGTGCTGCGCACTGCCACAGCGGCTCCTCCACCCCAGCCGGGCCCCTCCAGGTACAGCTCACATCAGGGGTTCTTGGCATTTGTGCACTTTAGCGACAGGAGCCCCTGAGTGCTGGCTTGTCCCTGCCCCTCACCTTCAGGGAACCTCTCCTTCCTGGTCTCCCCCATTATTTTGCCTGTGGCTGGTTGATACCTCAGTTTGTCCCTGGGATCCTGCCCTGTGGGCTCCAACTAGTTTCTGCTGTGGAGCTGGAATGAACCCACCTTTGCAACAAAGATGGAGGGTTCACACAGGTGAACACTTTGGGAGAATCTGCATTCATCCCTTGTCCCTTTGCACAGAGCACTCGGTAGCCCCTGTAGTTTGGCACAGATAAAACCAATGCTAATAATGCTTTGAATTTAGTGCCCAGTTTTGGAGGTCCACAGAGAGACCCTGGCTGTAAGGAGGCAGGAGGGGGCCAGGTTGTCACATGGAAAGCTTCCCTCAAAGGAATAGCCAAGGGAGTCTCTATTCCAGGGACCAAGGGCCCCTCCCCCAACCACCACCAAATGATGCTGAGATTCAATTTAGCACCCCTAAAAAGGATATTCCAGTAAGGGATAGGTGGTAAAGAGAAGGGAGGTTAGCTCTCAGGAGCCAGGCAAGGTGGCTCTTTTCCTCCCTCCTTAGAGAGCCCACATTTGCTGAGCACCTCCCAGGTCTTAGCTCCCTGCCAGGCACTAAGTAAGCGCATTCAGTTCTCCCAGCAACCCTGGGAAACTGGTGTTTATTATTAGTCCCATCTTATAGTAGAGGAATACCAGACTCAGAGAGGTTAAGTCACTCACTTAAGGCCACACAGCTATTAAATGGCTCAGCTTGAAGGTGAACCTAGGCCTGTCCGGCTTTAAAGTTATTTCTGTTACACCAGCTGCCTCTCGTCAAGATCAGGAGAATCAGGGGACCCAAGGGATGAGAAAAGACAGATGTGTAGGGCATATGGGCTGAGGGGTAGGAAAGAAAAATATTCCAGGAAGGGTGCTCTGGTTTTGTATGGATTCAGGGCTAGATTCAAGACTGATAGACAAGACACTGATGGGCATGGGGGATGTTATTCACTAAAGGGAAAAAGGCCAAAAGGACAATGCAATAGAACAGTATCAGCAAAACCCTAGGATGACAGGGTTTGAACCCGTGTAATAATAGCCCGGTGTACCCCTGGGTTTTCCGGCCTCGGCTGGCCATACCAGGGGAAGTTCATATCAGGCCTTTTTGTTTTTCTTCGCACATTTTCTGACTGTGTCTGAAGCTCAGACAAGTTCCTTACTTCTGTGAGTCAGCAGGGCTAACAGGAAGGGATGATCAGATGACCAATGCTCATGAAAAAACATGAGGAAATCCAGTAGACAGGGAATAAGAGAGGGCAGAGACAGACATCCAAAGGCAGGCCCCTTGGGAAGTCCTGGTCACTTGAGTACTCGACTTGCAGGCCTTAAGGTAGGGAAGGGTGTGGGCGGGGCAGCTCCACAGCTCCGCTGAAACAAACATGATGCCTGCTTTGCTGATATTAAGGTTTAGCCATGTGACAGTCGTCCACCAGTTCTGGCCTCCATGTGTACCACAGGCACTGACTACTCCTTTGGACAATCCTGCAGCAAGGGAGAAGGGTGGTCAGTCCAGTGGTATGGGCTGATTGCTCCTCACCATGCTTGGCTGGGTTGGTTCTGACTGATGCTGCCCAACTGTGAGTGTGTGTAACTGAGCAGGACTGGCCAGGCCCACACGGAGGGGTTGCCGAAAGCCTTGTTAAGGAAGTACTTCTGACTAGGCAATCCAATTACATAATGCTGCAAAAATAACTCTGGGCTGGGAGTCTTGTCAGAGTGACGTATTTTGTTAACAAAGAGGGGTATCAAATATCTGTCTTTTAACCCAAGGGCTGAAAGTACACTTGTGTGTACTGACTGGGCTCTGACCCTCCCCTAACATAAGGGATGTTAAGGGCATGGTAGGTAGGGGGCAAAAGAAGCAGCAACAATGCATAGTTAATTTTTTCCCCTCCTTTTTTCTCCAGGTGCCACTAAAGCCAACTGTTCAATGTAGCTATATTCTACCAGCTCATGTGTCTGTCTACAGAGTCATGCATACCCAAATTAGCCATGCGACGTTCCCTGCTATAAACTGATCAGGGAAGATTAAGGAAAGGAAATGAGGGGAGAGAATAAGAAATGAGAGAAAAACAGAATGAAAGGTGGTTTTGTTTTATTTTTTGGTGGGTAGAAAGGGGAAGCAGTGAATTGTCTAATTATATTCATGAAGACTAGCCTAGAACTCCTGGCTTCCCACTAAGGTGGCCAACTGGTCCCAGTTTACCTAAGACTGTCCCAGATTTAAAACTGCATCTTATGAGCCCACTCATTTCTGAAAAACTGAGACAGCTGGTCACTCCACCTCCCACAGACTTTGGCCAAATTTCCACCAGGTCAGAAAATAACTGGTCATAATAGTATAATCAATCCAAATTTATTGTCAATCCAAAATTATTCAAAGAATGATCTAAATGACATATTTTCATCATGGATGTCAAGGCCCTATTTCCAGGCATTTGAAGAAAGATCCATACACTTCTCCCTCCCATTACCATTTTGGACTCTAGAGCTTTCCAGGTGGAAAAATTACCTGCTTCTTCCAGTTTGCTTTCAGATAAAATTTCCAGATGTCCCTTTCCCATTTTAAAATGCCCCGAACTCCTGCCATGTTTTGCTTGGGAACCCTTTCATATATATATATTTTTTTTCACCCAGGCTGGAGTGCAGTGGCATGATCTCAGCTCACTGCAACCTCCACCTCCCAGGTTCAAGCGATTCTCCTGCCTCAGCCTCCTGAGTAGCTGGGATTACAGGTATGCACCACCATGCCCAGCTCATTTTTGTATTTTTGGTAGAGATGGTGTTTCACCATGTTGATCAGGCTGGTCTCGAACTCCTGATCTCGTAATCCACTTGCCTCAGCCTCCCAAAGCGCTGGGATTACAGGCATAAGCCACTGCACCTGGCCCATATCATTTTTAAAGAGCACTGCTTGAAAGTCATGGTAGCTTTTTTTAACCTCTTTTCTGTTGTGGGGTCTCCATTCCTTCCTGGGCACCAGAGTCACACATTGAACTGTATCAAACTCTTTTAATGTATTCTCATTGAATCTGTTAGCATTTTCTGTTTCCTAATGTTGATAATTACAGCATCTGATCCTTTCATTCTAAACTGCAGCCATCCAATCCATCCTTAATCTAGATCCATCTGAGCCTCTTCCAAAGAAGACACAAGGATAAGCTATCCCTGGCCCAAGACACTCAAAGCATCTGAGCTTAAACTCACATTTGTCCCCACCTCTATTATTATTTTTCTTAATCAAAATGTCTCCAAACTCTCTGAGCTATTTATAAAAGCAAATAGGTTTTCCTCTCTGAATCATATTCTTTGGCTTGTAAGAATGCAATTCCACTCTGAGACCACCTTGTCGCAGACGTGAAAACCTGCTTGCTGAGGACGCAGCAGGGAGGAAAGGGTGAAGCGAGATCGTCTCCCGCCCTCCCCCGGCAGGCACTGCCTTTATGGAGTCTATTTCCAGTCTGTTTACCTGGCAAGAACCACGTGACCAATCCAGAAGGAAATGCTGACATCATTGTCTCTCTCTCTCCCACATGTGCACCTCCCTCCCTCCCGGAGCTGCCTGCATTCCGGCATCCATCCTCTCCGCCTCTCCCCAGCGCCCAGCCCCCTCCCCCACCACTCACGCCTTCCACCGCTTATTTCTCTGTCTTTCTCCTGTCGCACTTTCCTTTGTTTTCTTTTCCCCTTGCGGGCTGGTTTCTAGACTATCTTGGGTGCGCGCGCGCGCGCACGCCACACACACACACACCCCTGGGTGTCCTTTTCTTTCCTCCACCTTTCAGTTTTTACACATCTGTGGCCATTGAGCACTCACTCTTTTAAAAACACACTTCCTCTTTCTCTCTAGATTTGAGGTTTCTAAATGAAAAAAAAAAAAAAAAAAAGTCTGGAGGCCTAGAAAGTCTTCCGGGCCAGGGGGAGGGGGAGGAGGGCCAGGCGAGGCTGCGGAGTCCAGCCTTTCAATTTCCTGCTCCATTGGGCTTCGAGATTTCGGTGTTGGGGGTTTGGTCCAACATGCTTTCTTTATTTATGTATGTACAGCTTCTCCCCTTCTAGTTTCCATTCCACGTTTTCCCACCCTGCTGTTGACCAGGATCCCCCTCCCTTCCCCACTGCCAGACCACAGGTCCCAGCAGCTCCTGACCTAGAGCGGAGGGAGGGAGGGAGGGAGCACGTGTGACTCGCTCCTGGTCTTTTCTCTGCTGCTGCTGCTGCTGCTGATACAGCTGCTCATTCTGTCGGAGGCTGGGGAGGCTGCTCACCATCCTCCCAGCCTGAGACCTGGGAAGCTGGGAAAGCCAGGATGCAGAGAGGAGAGGAGGAGTGACAGTTCGTGCAGGGTCCTCCTGGCTGTTCAAAGGGCTATTTATAGGAAGAACCAGCAGGCAGGGCTCTGGGGTTCGGCTGCTCCTGGCCAGCTTTGTTGGTGCACGTGGGCGCCGGGCCAGAGCATGCAGTTTAGAGGAAATGTTTAATAAAGACATGGGAGCCTCCGAACTGTTTATTTATTCTCCCAGAAAGGTGGAGATGGGGTGTGCCTGGAAACTGCTTTGAAAGCAGACAGCAAGGTAGTGAGGCCAGAGGGTGACACCACTGGGAATCAAAGGGAACAACTCTCGGGCCAAGGGGCACAAGGCAGACACTGATGGGCCCTATTGCTTAGACCGCCCACCCCACGCTGTTCTGAGTGGGATGATACCCCTTTTAGTTTGTGAGTGGAACTCCTAGGGAGATATGAAAGGCCACAGGAGAGTGAGACTATTAAATAATCATCACTTAGGGGTAAACTCGTAATCCCCAGCATTCAGAACGGTGGGATTCTACCTGGAGGGCATGAGTACTTTGATGGGCATGGGGCATGTTTACCACTGAGTTGGATAGAAAATCAGAAATACAGGCCAGGCACGGTGGCTCATGCCTGTAATCCCAGCACTTAGGGAGGTCAAAGAGGGTGGATCATGAGGTCAGGAGTTCGAGACCAGCCTGGCCAAGATGGTGAAACCCCATCTCCACTAAAAGTACAAGAATTAGCCAGGTGTGGTGGCAGGTGCCTGTAATCCCAGCTACTCAGGAGGCTGAGGCAGGAGAATTGCCTGAACCCAGGAGGCAGAGGTTGCAGTGAGCGGAGATCATGCCATTGCACTTCAGCCTGGGCAACAAGAATGAAACTCAGTCTCGAAAAAAAAAAAAAGAAAAGAAAAAATCAGAAATACAATATCCTATTGGAAGACCCTATTAAGACCTAGAGGTGGGACTCTGAATGTGAATATAGTACTGGCTTTCAGTGTTTGGGTTCATTCCTATTTCTTTGTTTGTTTTTAGAGACAGAATCTTGCTCTGTCACCCAGGCTGGAGTACAGTGTCATGATCGTAACTAATTGCAGCTTCCAATACCTGGGCTGAAGCAATCCTCCCACTTCAGCCTCCTGAGTAGCTGGGACTACAGGCACATGCCACAGTGCCAAGCTAATTCTTTTCAGAACTTTTTTGTAGAGACAGGGTCTTGCTATGTTACCCAGGTTGGTCTCGAACTCCTGGCTTTAAGTGATCCTCCCACCTCAGTCTCCCAAAGTGCTGGGATTACTGGCGTGAGCTACTGTGCCCAGCCCATTCCTATTCCTTAAGACATGTTTCCAGTACTATGCCCACTGAAATGGCTTTGCCAGCCAGTCAGGAGAGAATCCAGGTATAATGAGGCTACCTTCTGGAGACCTGTTCCTTCAGCAAAGTATAACTATGGTAGGGAGGGGTGTGGTGGAAGAGGCCAGTCACAGATATGTCTGTCCACAATCAACAGAATCTAAATCCTCTTCAGATATGCTGGAAATCTAGAACTTCCTACAGGCTTTAAACATTTTGTAGAAGTTCTAATTTTAAACTTCCAAATGCCAAGGACTTGCTGTGTTTTTTTGTTTTGTTTTTTGAGACAGAGTCTCACTCTGTTGCCCAGACTGGAGTGCAGTGGTGCAGTCTCAGCTCACTGCAACCTCCATCTCCGAGGTTCAAGTGATTCTTCTGCCTCAGCTTCCCAAGTAGCTGGGATTATAGGCACCTGCCACCATGCCCAGCTAATTTTTGTATTTTTAGTACAGATGGGGTTTCACTACATGGGCCAGGCTGGTCTCAAACTTCTGACCTCAAGTGATCCACTGCCTCAGCCTCCTGAAGTGCTGGGATTACAGGTGTGAGCCACTAAGCCTGGCCTGGACTTGCTGTTTTGAGACAACAGTTAGGTTAAAAACTCTGTTGGTCAATGAAATGATTTTTGTGGCTTTTGATTCCAAATAAAAGTAGTGCTGAAAAGTCTCAATGTCATTATCATCATCTCCATATCTGATCATTTATGGAGTCACTGCTGAATTATGAGTATGGAAGGATAAGGTGAAGCATAGGTTCTCAACTCTCAGCTGTGGGTTTGAGATGCCTCTGTCAGTGAATGTGTGCTCTTCACTTCTTTTTTTTTTCAGACAGAGTCTTGCTCTGTCACCCAGGCTGGAGTGCAGTGGCACGATCTCGGCTCACTACAACCTCTGCCTTCCAGGTTCAAGTGATTGTCCTGCCTTAGCCTTCTGAGTAGCTGGGATTACAGGCATGCACCACCATGCCTGGCTAATTTTTGTATTTTTAGTAGAGACGGGGTTTCACCATATTGGCCAGGCTGGTCTCGAACTCCTGACCTCATGATCCACCCTCTTTGGCCTCCCTAAGTGCTGGGATTACAGGCATGAGCCACTGCACCCTGCCTTCATTTATCAGTTTTTGTCAAAACAAACTCCAGGTTGTGGAAAGATACAAGAAAGGGTAGTGACAATCATACAAACCACCCAACCCAGCAGAATTGCATGACCTTTACTATGGCATGTTTCAATTCTGGAGGGATCTGGAGAAGAACATGAAAGAAATTCTTTTTCCATCTTTGAATGTAGGTCAAGGCTCAGGCTCACTTCCTCACATGGACGCTGTCCCAGGCCCAGTGTTGCAGGTGCCCTTGCCCAGCTTCTCAAATTCAGCTCTCCAAGCGGGTTTCCTGCATTTGTGTAAAACTATACAAGAACCAAAATAATATCAACAAGATCCATTTGCTTCACTACAGAATACCTGTGATGATGTGGAAATGCATACACATTCATGAGTAGATTTGTATTCATGTTACGGATGACCCACCTGCTTCCCCAAGGATAGGAACCATATGGAGTGTTCACTGTATGCATCTCCATAAACACCCACCATGCTAATTGGTACTCAGTGCTGTACCCGTGGAGAAGAGAGGATAATGAGAATGATAATGACAATGATGACGACAATGATGGCAGTGATGACAACACTCAACTGCAGATACTGATTCCAGGATGAAGACAGTTCTGGGCACACAGACATGCTTAACAAAGACAGGATGAGTGAGTGAATGAATGAAGTTTAGGACTGTCACTGAGTGTTTCAATAAGATTCCTTCCTTCCTTCCTTCCTTCCTTCCTTCCTTCCTTCCTTCCTTCCTTCCTTCCTTCCCTCTCTCTCTCTCTCTCTATCTCTTCTCTTTCTCTTTCTCTCTCTCTCGTTCTTTCTGAGATAGGGTCGGGTTCTGTCACCCAGCTGGAGTGCAGTGGCATGATCACAGTTCACTGCAGCCTCCGCCTCTGGGCTCAAGTGATCCTCCTACTTCAGCCCCCCAAGTAGCTGAGATTATAGGTGCATGCCATCACACCCAGCTAATTTTTGTATTTTTTGTAGAGACAAGATTTCGCCATGTTGCCGAGGCTGGTTTTGAACTCCTGAGCTTAAGCAATCCACCTGCCTTGGTCTCTCAAACTACTAGGATTATAGGTGAGAGCCACTGCACCCAGTCTGACCACCACCTTTTTTTTTTTTTTAAAGCATAATTGCTCTATTATTACTTACTAAAAGGAACATAGGCCAGGCTTGGTGGCTCATGCCTGTAATCACAGTGCTTAGGGAGGCTGAGGCAGAAGGATCACTGAAGCCCAGGAATTCGAGGCTGCAGTGAGCCATTATCCCACCACTGTGCTAAAGCCTGGGTAACAGAACAAGAGGATGGTCCTCAACTTGAAAGAAAGAACAAGAAAGAAAGAAAGAGAGTGAGTGAGGGAGGGTGGGAGGGAAAGAGAGAAAGGAAGGGAGGGAGGGAGGGAGGGAGGGAAGAAGGAAAAGAAAGAAAGAGAGAGGCAGGAAGGAAGGAAAAGAAAAGAAAAGAGAAAAGAAAAGAAGAAAGAAAGAAGAACATAATCTCAACTGCTGAGCCTGTGTGCTGAGCTAGAATAGCACAACAATAAAACAATCACTTTTCATTGTTGTCATATTTTTAAAAATACAGTTTAGTACCTAATACTTCTCTCTCTCATGGCAAGTCAGAGAGGCAGTGCTGGCAGCTCAGGACAGATTCACCTTACACTCAAAGCCTAAAAGTCAGAGACATGACCTTGACCTTGCAGTGATATATAATATAAACAAATTAAAAATATATAGAAAAGTAAATACATATAAGAAAGAACTACCTAGAAGAATCAAAGGCTTTTTTTTTTTTTTTTTTTTGGCAGAGTCTTGCTCTTTGGCCCAGGCTGGAGTGCAGTGGTTCAGTTTCAGCTCACTGCAACCTCTGGCTCCAAGGTTCAAGTGACTCTCTTGCCTCAGCCTCCGGAGTAGCTGGGACTACTGGTGCACAGCACCATGCCCAGCTAATGTTTTTATTTTTATTTTTATTTATTTTTTTTGAGCTGGAGTCTCACTCTGTCGCCAGGCTAGAGTTCAGTGGCGTGATCTCGGCTCACTGCAACCTCTGCCTCCCGGGTTCAAGCGATTCTCATGCGTCAGCCTCCCGATTAGCTAGGATTACAAGCGCGTGCCACCACGCCCAGCTAATTTTTGTATTTTTAGTACAGATAGGGTTTCACCATATTGGCCAGGTGGTCTCGATCTCTTGACTCGTGATCCACCCACCTTGGCCTCCTAAACTGCTGGAATTAGAGGTGTGAGCCACCATGCCCAGCCAATTTTTGTATTTTTAGTGGAGACGGGGTTTCACTGTTGGCCAGGCTGGTCTCGAACACCTGACCTCGTGATCCACCCAACTCGGTGTCCCAAAGTGCTGGGATTACAGGTATGAGCCACCGCATCGGCCAAAGGCTTTTCTTAATAAAAATGAAACAACATTTGGAGAGTAGGAAGATTACCAAAGGCTTGGGTTCTAGTGTTAGTTCTGCCACTAAGAGCTGGATGGGCCGCAGCAAATCACTTAATCCTCACTATGTAACTTCTCCTTTTAAGGTGGAGGTAACAGTACATACCCCACAGGGTTGTTTCAGGATTAAAGGAGATTGCAGATAGAAAGTGTCTAGTACGATCCCTGGCGCATGGAGGTGTTCAGTCCATGGTAGAAATGATTAACGTTATTCTGATATTTCTTACCTGTCGGCATGGCAGGGTTGGAGTGTGAAGATCAAGTGATTGTAAAAGTACTGCATGAATTAGAGGGACCGAAACACATCTAAGATATTCTTTTTCAGTGTTATTGGGCTCTAAGTGAAATCTGTTAGTACTGGGAAGCGGAGCAATGAGATAAAGATACATTATCAAGGGCCGGGCGCAGTGGCTCAAGCCTGTAATCCCAGCACTTTGGGAGGCCGAGGCGGGTGGATCACGAGGTCAAGAGATCGAGACCATCCTGGTCAACATGGTGAAACCCCGTCTCTACTAAAAAACTACAAAAAATTAGCTGGGCATGGTGGCGCGTGCCTGTAATCCCAGCTACTCAGGAGGCTGAGGCAGGAGAATTGCCTGAACCCAGGAGGCGGAGGTTGCGGTGAGCCGAGATCGCGCCATTGCGCTCCAGCCTGGGTAACAAGAGCGAAACTCCGTCTCAAAAAAAAAAAAAAAAAAAAAAAAAAAAGATACATTATCAAGGACGAACTTTTCCTATGCACAGGTATCTGATATACCTAATTCCAGCCATAAAGTTACTGAAATAGGAGGAAGCCAGTGCCTAAGAGACTTCCTTCCGGGGGGGAGGCGTTATGAAGATTAATAGTTTTGGATGATGTCACAGTTATGAAGGTGCTTGGATTCCCTCAAGCAGAGGGGATATGTAAATCCAGGGACTCATCATAAAAGTAATATCATCACCGTTTCTCATAGCCAACTGTTTCCTAAGCCCGGTTAAAATTTCCAGAAGTATCTTTCTCTTTTAGCATTACAGGGTATGACAGATTTATTTCCACACATCTCACTTGCTTTCAGAGTTATTGTTTCTTCTGATTTCCCCCCTCCCCTTTGGTGACAGAGAAGCCTGAGAACCGATCCTGTCGGGAAGTTTTTGGGGAATTTTCAGAAGGATGTGAATGCAGGGTATGGGAATGGCTGGGAACAGCTGGCATTAACTTTATTTTATAAAATATGTATATATGTACATTTATATATATATACAAACATGATTGATCTTCCGAGCATATCTGAATAATCAAAACCATGAATGACACACATGTCAGAGACATTCATCAGAACTCAGAGGATCTTCTAGGGGAATTCACCAGCATGTCTTCCTCTTAAAATAGGTCAGGTAACTAGTCGGGCACTGTGGCTCATGCCTGTAGTCCCAGCACTTCGGGAGGCTGAGGCGGGTGCGTCACGAGGTCAGGAGTTCAAGACTAGCCTGGCCAAAATGGTGAAACCCCATCTCTACTAAAAATACAAAAATTAGCTGGATGTGGTGGTGGGTGCCTATAACCCCAGCTACTTGAGAGGCTGAGGCAGAGAACTGCTTGAACCCGGGAGGCACAGGTTGCAGTGAGCAGAGATAGTGCCACTCCACTCCAGCCTGGGCGACAGAGCAAGAC
Source organism: Sapajus apella (assembly GCF_009761245.1). Taxonomy (NCBI): domain Eukaryota; kingdom Metazoa; phylum Chordata; class Mammalia; order Primates; family Cebidae; genus Sapajus; species Sapajus apella. Next base: position 14,838,920 of record NW_022436955.1, on the reverse strand, counting down.
TCTGTCTCAAAAAAAAAAAAAAAAAAAAGTTAGGTAACTATTCCTCTCCTTTGGGACTCTCAAAAAGGATTTGCTACCAAATCTAGACCCCAGGATAAGAGCTCAGTTGCCCTCTAGATGTCTAATGCCAATCCCAAATTTTCTGAATTTATTGACCAAGATGTTGGAAGGAGCAGGTTGAAGCATGTTGCTAAATAAAATATAGATTATATCGATCATTTCCCCTCAACCTACTAAAATCTTTTTACTCTTTCACAGAGGGAAATAAATCAGTTTGACAGGACTTGTTCTGTCAAGTGATATAAGTTCCCAACATTGCATTCACTAAAGATTATTCTAGAAATAAACTGGTAATCATTTTTTTTCCAGGTGAAGTTCCAGATTAGGACACTACACACTTTCCTTTTTCTTTTTAAAAGTAGAGGCATTAATCCTGCTCTCTTTCAGTCTTTCCAAGTTGTTAAAAATGAAGTGGCTCTCCCATGATTTTAGCCAATAACAACAGCTTCCCTGATAAACAACTTTACCCTGCAAAAAAAATCTGCTTAGAAAAAAAAAAAGATAAGGCATTTCTACCAGTGTTTAAGAAATCTTTAAGATTTCATCCTGCAAAAGTAATGAGGAAGCAAATGGTCAAGGTATATGACCTCCACTTTCACAAGCCTATTTCCAGATCTCTCCCACAGGTTTAGGTGTTAGATTTAGAAATTATTTCTGAATTAAATGGGGTCAAGGCCAAAGACAGGTAGAGTGAATTTTCAGATTATGTCAATCATGTAGATCTCATGCACGTCAAAACCATTATTTCTCATAAACACACTGAAAATCCACTAGGCAATAAAGGAGAAAGATGGGAGAAAACACATGAATGCCCTCACTGTTTATTCGTCTTAACACAAATTACAGTGGCCACAGGATCCACTCACCTCCCTACATCTCAGGGCTTCATAAAATCCCAGCATTTTCAGAATACGTACTGCACAAAGACAACCTCAAAGTCAAAGCCCCAGCATTGTCGAGACCAAGACGGGAGCACAAAGGCAGCATCCTTGAAATGAGATTCAGGTATCCTGGGTACTTCTGGGTATCTCTAGGATCTGGAGTTTCTGAGCTTCATTGAGATACTTGCTTGTTTAAAGGCTCTGGAAACAGGAAGCCCACACTGCCCTTGACAGGTCACAGCTTGGTATTTACCAGTCTTGTGAGCCTGAAATTTAAATTCCTTCATTCTTTTTCTTTAGTCCACCATGCCAATTCCCCACCCAGATTACCCCCAGGCACCTGGCCCCTGGATGGCTCAACAGTGCTGGGATTATAAAGAATGCAGATTAACCGCCCTATACAAAGTCAACCACGGATAACTGTTGGCTCCTCAGCAGACTCCCAAACCTGGTACTCCATACCCTGCCCACACTCCTCAATCCCCCACCAACCCACTTTTTCTTAACTCTAAGCAAACGATTTCAACCCTTTGTTTCTGAAAACCATGACTGGAATGAACTTCAACTTCAACTTGCCTGTCATATTACCTTACGGTGCCTTATACCACACCCTCTTTTTCCCCGTGAAATGTCTTGGTATCCTTAGCTCTTATCTCCTTCCTACTGTTCTGCTGTGATTCCACTACAAATCTTCCCTGGTCTCTAGAGTCCAACCCAACCAGGTCCTTCTGGTCCCTTTTTCCTTCACTTACTTGTCTCTCCCCACTCCTGTCCCCACGACATGCCTGCCTCTGTCACTTTCATATCTTTCTTTCATTAAATTTATTTTTAAGGCTGGGCATGGTGGCTCACATGTGTAATCCTAGCACCTTGGAGGGGCTGAGTCAGGTGGATCATGTGAGGTCAGGAGTTCAAGACCAGCATGGCCAAAATGGTGAAACCCTGTCTCTACAAAAACTGTAAAAATTAGCCAGGAGTGGTGGCACATACCTGTAATCCTAGCTATTTGGGAGGCTGAAGCAGGAGAATCACTTGAACCCAGGAGGTGAAGGTTGCGACAGAGTGAGACTCTGTCTCAAAAAAAATGATTTTTAATTTTTTTTTTTTTTTTGAGACGGAGTTTCACTCTTGTTACCCAGGCTGGAGTGCAATGGCGCGATCTCGGCTCACCGCAACCTCCGCCTCCTGGGTGCAGGCAATTCTCCTGCCTCAGCCTCCTGAGTAGCTGGGATTACAGGCACGCGCCACCATGCCCAGCTAATTTTTTGTAGTTTTAGTAGAGACGGGGTTTCACCATGTTGACCAGGATGGTCTTGATCTCTTGACCTCGTGATCCACCCGCCTCGGCCTCCCAAAGTGCTGGGATTACAAGCGTGAGCCACCACGCCCGGCCGATTTTTAATTTTTTAAAAAACAGAGACGGGGTCTCACTATGTGGCCCGGGCTGTTCGTAAACTCCTGGCCTCAACTGATCTTCCTACCTGAGCTCCCAAAGGGCTGAGGTTACAGGTGTGAGCCCCCACACCTGGGCTCCTATCTTTACTCCATTTCTACTTGGAAACCTACGCATGGTCTATTCTTTCCGATCAAACAAACAACAAGAACAATAACACTTCCCTTGGTTCTGCCACCTTTTTGATGTGCCATCCTTCCATTCATTACCCAACTTCCTAAAGAATCATTTAAACGTGTTCTCCGGCCCTTGCTTGAATACCTCTGGCACTGTGGACAGATGGCTCTGATTGTTAGAGAAGATGGTCATTATTTTGAGCCTTTTAAATAGATCCCCTGTGGTTCCTGCCCACTGGTCTTCGTGTCACCTTGTGAGGTCACACAGAGCAAGTTTAATTCCCTGATGCAGACAACCTTTCCCCTGTTCTGGCCTCTTCTCTCTGTTTGATCTTCCTGAGCTAAGAACTGCCAGCTTCTTCAACTCTTTTTCACAGGATCTTCTTCTTAGTCCCTTTACCTTCCTGTTTCCAGTTTGACACTCTTCTTAAAGTGTCGTGGCCCATGATTAAATGTAAATTATCCACATCTGCTCTGTGTACGGCAGTAGAGCAGAATTCTCACCTCTTTTATTCTCCTCATTACACCTTTGCCCAATACAATTGTGAAAGCCTCCACCCATTAACTTAAACCTCTAAGACAGTGGTTTGGAAAGTGTGGCTCATGGAGCTCCTACTTCAGAATAACCCAGAGAGCTTTCATGTGGTGGACTGAAAGTCTGTGTCCTCCCAAAAGAGTGTGGAACTGAATGTGTGGGTACTTTGATTTCAGCCTCCAAAACTGTGAGAAATAAATGTCTGCTGATTGGGCCACCTACTCTATGATATTTTGTTATAGCAGTCTGAGCTATCTAAGGCACTTTAATAAATGGAGATTCTTGGAACACACCTCAAACTTGAATCTGACCATCTGGGGTAGCACCTGGGAACCCACATTTTAAACATTCATGCCAGGTGATCCTTTTTTTTTTTTGAGATGGGATCTTGCTGTGTTGCCCAGGCTGGAGTGCAGTGGTATGATCATAGATCACTGCAGCCTCAAACTCCTGGACTCAAATGATCCTCCCATATCAGCCTCCCAGTAGCTGGGACTATAGGTACACACCACCACCACCATGCCTGGCTAATTTAAAAGAAAAAGATTTGGGGCTGGGTGCGGTGGCTTATGCCTATAATCCCAGCAATTTGGGAGGCCAAGGCGGGTGGATCACCTGAGGTCAAGAATTTGAGACCAACCTGGACAATATGGTAAAACCCCGTCTCTACTAAAAATACAAAATTAGCTGGGCGTGGTGGTGGGTACCTGTAATCCCAGCTACTCAGGAGGCTGAGGCAGGAGAACTGCTTGAACCCAGGAGACGGAGGTTGCGGTGAGCCGAGACTGCGCCATTGCACTCCAGCCTGGGCAACAGAGTGAGAGTCTGCATCCAAAAAAAAAAAAAGTTTTTATAGGGAAAGGGTCTTGCTAAGTTGACCAGGCTCTGGTCTTGAACTCCCAGCCACAAGTGATCCTCCTGCTTTGGCCTCCCAAAGTGCTGGGATTTCTGGTGTGAGCCATTGTGCTCAGCCAGGTGATTTTTAAATGTGCACAAAAGTCTGAAAAAAAATGTTTTGAGTCTTTTCCAACACTTCTTACCAAGCCTGGCTCCCTCCAACAGAGTTTGTGCAGATGAATTTTCAGAATCAAGGTCAAGACCTGCCATTTTCCTGTGTTACATTTCATCTTGCTAAATTTGGTACCTTGCCTTGGTCTATTAAAAATCTTTTGAATTCTTTATCGTGCAACATATGATTTCATGATAACCACATATGGATTACAAAAACCTTACTGTCCCAGCACCAAAAATCTCCTCCACATTGATACCAATAACTAACTAACTTGTACTTCATCTTCTTTTCCATAAGACAAATGGGCAAATCGTCTTTTACCATATTATCAAATGCCTCACTAAAGCCTGGCTCTTCTCTGTTTTCTGTATTTCCTGGTTCCACTGAGATGCCAATTCTGTCAAAGAAGAAAATGAAGTGTTCTCACAGGCCATTTACACATGCATTCTAGAATCTGTGCTAAAGCAATGGACTCTAGTGTGCAGAAGCCGCCCTCTTTTCCAGCGACCTTGTTCTGGATGTTTATGGCACTTATGTCATAGGACCCTTGACTTATAATTATAAATGTTCTTATCCACATCTTTTTTTTTTTTTTTTTGATATGGAGTCTCACTTTGTTGCTCAAGCTGGAGTACAGTGGGATGACCTCGGCTCACTGCAACCTCCGCCTTCCGGCGGGTTCATGGGATTCTCCTGCTTCAGCCTGCCGGGTAGCTGAGACTACAGGTGTGCACCACTACACCCAGATAATTTTTGTATTTTTAGTAGAGACAGGGTTTCAGCATGTTGGCCAGGCTGGTCTCAAACTCCTGACCTCAGGTGATCCGCCCACCTTGGCCTCTCAAAGTGCTGGGATTATAGGGATGAGCCACCATGTCCAGCCCTTGTCTACATGTTGATTCAACTACAAGATAAGGAGCTCCTGAACTCTGAGCTTTTGTCTTAGTTGCCTCAAAATATCTCACGGTAACTAGCACAAGATCCTACTTGGTAATTCTTCTCTGAATGAATGAATGTTACATTTTATTCCCACTAACTTACTTATTTTTTATATAAGATGAAAGCAGATCCTGTGGTGACTACTCGAAGATGGAGCTCCCTAGGCATGAGGGAAGGAAGTGTGTGCCTAGGCAGATCTCAGCAGTCCCAACTATTGCTCTTAGTCACTGCTCATAAAAATCAGCTCCTTGCAATAAAAGCTGTCTTTGAAATGCAGTGTGATGAAATGACCGTAAGGATGGCACAGTTTCTGAAACATCACATTACTGGATTCTGCAATAATGGCCAAATGAGACACAGGAAAGAGTATTGAAACACACACACACACAGCCCCTGGCCCGGCACAGTGGCTCACTCCTGTAATCCCAGCACTTTGGGAGGCTGAGGTGGATGGATCACTTGAAGTCAGGAGTTCGAGACCAGCCTGACCAACATGGTGAAACCCTGGCTCTACTTCAAAAAATACAAAAATTAGCTGTGTGTGCTGGTAGGCACCTGTAATTCCAGCTACTTGGGAGGCTGAGACAGGAGGATCACTTGAACCCAGGAGGTGGAAGTTGCAGTGAGCTAAGACTGCGTCATTGCACTCTAGCCTGGGCAACAGGAGCAAAACTCCATCTCAAAAAAAAAAAAAAATATCCAACACTTTACATTAGAGCCATCTAAGTCAGCATAACATGCAAATGAAACCTGAGTTAAGAGCTTACTGCTAATGAGACCTCTTGTGATGGCACAGACAAAGTGTGTCAGTAGGATGTGACATGGCTGGACAGGGACATCTGGCTTCTTTCTCCATTATGGTTCCCTTCTATATCACAACTGGTAACACATCTGAATAATTATCTGATATATAAGACATAAAGGGTGAAAAACTGTAAATGAATGGTGGAAAGTCTTGTGGTTTTCATGGTCAAATGACTTTCTTTGTGGTCATGTCTTTCCTACTTCTTTTTTTATTCGAGACAGGGTCTCACTTTGTTGCCCAGGCTAGAGTGTAGTGGTGCAATCTTGGTTCACTGCAGCCTTGACCTTTCGGGAGCAAGCCATTCTCCCACCTCAGTCTTCTGAGTAGCTGGGACTACAGGCGCGCACCATCACACCTGGCTAATTTTTGTGTTTTTTATACACACGGGGTTTTGCCATGTCGCCCAGGCTGGTCTCAAACTCCTGGGCTCAAGTGATCTGCCTGCCTTGGCCTCCCAAAGTGCTGCGGTTACAGGCGTGAGCCACTGCGTCCTGCCTGTCCTGCTTCTCATAGGCCAGAGAAGATTCCACAGATACCCCAGAACATGCCCCCACTGGAAAGGCCACACAGCCCCAGGGTGACACACCTGTTCTACATGAGGTCTAGGGCCGTGGTTCTTAACTGGGGCTAACTTTACCCCCAACATCCCAAGGGACATTTGGAAGTTTCTGAAGACATTTCTAGTAGTGACATCTCATGGGTAGAGGCCAGGGATTCTGATAAATATCTGGCAATGCACAAGACACATTCCCACCACCAACAAGGAATTATCTGGCTCCAAATGCCAATAGCAATGACCTCAATAAAAAATTCCGCTAATGAAAACGTTTAAGATCTAGAACAAAGCCAGATTCAGTGGCTCACACCTGTAATCCCAGCACTTGGGAGGCTGAGTTGGGTGGATCACTTGAGGTCAGGAGTTCGAGACCAGCCTGACCAACAGGGAGAAACCCTGTCTCTACTAAAAATACAAAATGAGCCAGGCATGGTAGTGCATGCCTATAATTCCAGCTACTCGGGAGGCTGAGGCAGGAGAATGGCTTGAACCTGGGAGGCAGAGGGTGCAGTGAGCCGAGATTGTGCCATTGCACTCCAGCCTGGGCAACAAGAGCAAAACTCCATCTCGAAAAAAAAAAAATCTTGAACAAGACAAGAATGCACTTTCACCATTTTTATTCAACATAGTACAGGAAGTCCTAGCCAGAGAAATTAGGCAAGAGAAAGAAATAAAGTACATCCAAATTGGAAAGGGAGTAGCGAAATTATTCTTGTTTGCAGATGACCTGTTTTAGAAAAACTTTGAAATGCCACCAAAATAACCTGTTAGAACTGATAAACAAATTCAGTGAAGTTACAAGATACAAAATCAACAATAAAAAATTAGTAGCATTTATATACACCAACAGCAAACAATCTGAAAAAGAAAATAAGACAGCAATCTCATTTACAATAGCTACAAAAATATAAAATACCTAGGAATAAATTTAACCAAAGACATAAAAGATCTCTACAAGGAAAACTATAAAACATTGATGCAAGAAATTAAAGAGGACACAAAAAGATCAAAGACAGCCCGTGCTTAAGGACTAAAAGAATTAATGTTGTTAAAATGTCAAGAATATTACTCAAAGCAATTTACAGACTCAATGAAACCCCTATCAAAATACCAGAGATAGTCTTCACAGAAATAGAAGAAGAAAAAACAGTCCTAGAACCACAAAAGATCCCAAATGGCTAAAGTAAACCTGAACAACAACAACAACAAAGCTGGAGGCATTGCATTACCTGACTTCAAAATATACTACAAAGCCATAGTAACCCAAACAGCATAGTACTAGCATAGAAACAGCCACATAGACCAACGGAACAGAATAGAAAACCAGAAATTAGTCCATACATTTACAGCATTTACAACTCATTTTATTTTTATTTATTTGTTTATTTGAGATGGAGTTTTGCTCTTGTTGCCCAGGCTTGCATGATCCTGGCTTACTGCAGCCTCCACCTCCTGAGTTCAAGTGATTCTCCTGCCTCAGCCTCCCAAGTAGCTGGGATTACAGGATGCGCCACCATGCCCAGCTAATTTTGTATTTTTAGTAGAGATGGAGTTTCACCATGTTGGTCAGGCTGGTCTTGAATTCCTGACCTCAAGTGATCTGCCCACCTGGGCCTCCTCCCAAAGTGCTGGGATTACAGGTGCGAGTCACTGTGCCCGGCCTACAACTCATTTCAACAAAGAACATACAATGGGCAAAGGACAGTCTCTTCAATAAATGTTACTGGGAAAATTGGATAAGCATATGCAGAAGAATAAACATAGACCTCTATGTTTCACAATAAATAAAAATCAAAATAGATTAAAGAGTAAATCTAAAACCTAAAACTATGAAACTCCTAGAAGAAAACATTAAGGAAACACTGCAGGACATTGGTCTGGGCAAAAATTTTGGGAATAAGACTTCAAAAGCACAGGCAACAGAGGCAAAAAATAGAAAAATGGGATTACATTAAGTAAAAAAGTTCTGTACAGCAAAGGAGACAAACAGCAAAGTGAAGAGACAACCTACAGAATGGGGGAAAATATTTGCAAACTACGAAGCTAACAAGAGATCAGTAACCAGAATATATAAAGAACTCAACTCAATAGCAAAAAAAGAAAAGAAAAGAAAACATCAAATTATTAAAAATGAGCAAAAGATCTAGATAGACATTTCTTAAAAGAAGACATATATAAGACAAATGGTCAACAGGTATATTTAAGAAATGCTCTACATCATTAAATGTCAAAGAAATGCAAAGCAAAACCACAATGAGCTATCTTACCCCAGTTAGAATGGCTTTTATCAAAAAGACAAAAAATAACAAATGCTGGTAAAGATGCAGAAAAAGGGGAACCCATGTGCACTGCTGGTAGGAATGTAAATTAGTACAGCCTCTATGGAAAAGTGGAGGTTCCTCAAAAATCTAAAAATAGAACTACCACATGATCTGACAATGCCACTGGTGAGTTGTGTCGCAAAGAAAGGAAATCAGTATATTGAAGAAAGATCTAAACTTGTACCATGTTTACTGTGGCATTATTCACAATGGCAAAGATATGGAATCCACCAAAGTGTCCATCAGTGGATGGATGGATAAAGAAAATGTGGTAGAGATACATAATGAAGTATTAGTCCGCTATAAAAAAAAGAATTAAATCCTGTCATTTGAAGCAACAGTAATGAAAATGGACTATAGTTAGCAACAATTTATTGTATAGTTCACAGTATCTAGGGCTATGCACGGTGGCTCACCCCAGTAATTCCAGCACTTTGGGAAGCTGAGGCAGGCAGATCGCTTGAGTCCAAGAGTTTAAGACCAGCCTGGGCAACAGGGCAAAACCCCATCTCTACAAAAAACACAAAAATTAGCTAGGCATGGTGGCACGCACCTGTAGTCTCAGCTACTCAGGAGTCTGAAGTGGGAGGACTGCTTGAGTCCAGGAGGTTGGGGCTGCAATGAGTTGTGATGACACCACTGCACTCCATCCTGGGTGGAAGAGCAAGACCCTGTCTCCAAAACAAAACAAAACAACAAAACCACAAAACAACGAAGTACCCAGAAGAGAAGAACTGGAATGCTCCCAACATAAGAAAAGATAAATGTCTGAGGTGACAGGTATCCCAATTACCCTGATAAGATAATTCATTACCCATTGTTCGCATGCATCAAAATATTGCATGTAACCCCCCCAAATAGGTACAACTATTATGTATCAATTAGAAAAACACTGCAAACTTCAAAAACCTTAATTAAAAAGTATAATGAGTACTGCCATTGAGAATTCCTAGACTAGGAACACAGGGCTAGTCCTAAACCCAGACAGCTGGGTCCATCTCGAAGTGTCATGTAACTACGTGTTGTGGGGTTTGTGAAGTAAGTCATAGATGGCAAATACCAGGAGATTCTTTGCAATTCTATGGGGAGGTGAGGATACCAAGGCCGAAATCCCCACCCAGTGGACTGCTTTGGACAGCAGCCTGAGTAGATGTAGAGAGGTTCTGGAACATTCATAACATGTGGAAGCTTACTGGGAGTAAAGGTGCTGAGGAACTTTGCCCAGAGGATAGCCTACTTCTCCGCAGATAAAGGGTCGAAGACTCAGGAGGGTCTTGTGAGACTCCTCAAGGAGCATGTTGTTGGTCATGAATAGGCCCTGGCTTACAGCTTCTAGAGGTTTAACTGGGGCCCCTGAGGATCCAGGAATGTGACCTGAATATGAAACCAGTGTACCCAGCGGGACAACAAGAGGCCCTGCATTTCATTCTAACTCTGGGAAAGTCCTTGTCTTATAGGAGGAAAAGGGAATTTCATTTCATCTAAAGCCCCTACACTACAGGTACATTTTCCCCAAATTGCCACTCTTTTTGATATAGCTAAGATTTTAAACATCACTCGTTTTATATATCACAGGGAAACTGTTGAATCTAATGAAACCTCAAGATGTCCCCTGGGAGAAGATTATAACTCTAATAGACCATCCTGGCCAACATGGTGAAACCCTGTCTCTACTAAATACACAGAAATTAGCCGGGCATGGTGGCATGCCCCTGTGGTCCCAGCTACTCGGGAGGCTGAGGCGGAAGAATCACTTGAACCCAGGAGGTGGAGGTTGCAGTGAGCCGAGATTGTGCCACTGCACTCCAGCCTAGCGACAGAGCAAGACTCCGTCTCAAAAAAAAAGGGGGCGGGGGATGATGGACAAGAATCCCATGGGATTGGCATTTGTATGCCTTTTTTCATGGAGATGACTTTGTTCGTGTCAGTTTGGGCTCTTTCTAGGAGTCAAGGGTAATGTCCCCAAAGTCTAATACATTATGAGGTTTAATGTGGTTCAAAGATCAGGAGATGTTTTAAATTGTAAGGGACAAAGAAGTCTA
>NW_022436955.1:14806013-14828100 GCF_009761245.1 Sapajus apella | reverse complement strand
TCCTTCCTTCCTTCCTTCCTTCCTTCCTTCCTTCCTTCCTTCCTTCCTTCCTTCCTTCCTTCCTTCCTTCCTTCCTTCCGTCTCCCTCTGCCCACCAGGCTGGAGTGCAGTATAGCGATCATATCATCATATCTGACTACAGCCTCAAACTCCTGGGCTCAAGCGATCCTCTCACCTCAGCCCTCCATATAGTTGGGATCACAGCTGTGGGCTACCATGCTCAGCTAATTTTTGTATTTTTCATAAAGATGGGGCTTTACTATGTTGCCCAGGCTGGTCTCAAACTCCTGGGCTCAAGTGATCCACCTTCTTCAGCCTCTCAAAGTGCTGAATTACAGGCAAGGGCCACTATGCCCAGCCCATTTCTTTTATTTCAAACACCTGTACTTCCCGTCTCCATGATTACATGAAGCCTACAGTGTAAGAAACCACCTAAATGAATTCTATCTGAATGTCGAATCTAGGTATGGAGAAGAACAAAGGATGAATGAGAGTGACAGAATAAGGATTAGCCAGGCATGGTGGTGGACGCTTGTAATCCCAGCTACTTTCATACTCAGGCAAGTTTTTGGGGACCAGGTAGGTAAAGCAGGACAGAGTAGATAGTGGGGGCCTGGATCCAGGTAACTAAATGAGAGTTACATCATTCTCAGATACTTCCTGAAGTTCAAGGCAGGAGATCAGGGAGATTGAGACACGAATATCAGAAGGCAGACCACTGGCACGAACTCATCTTATCACAGGAAGGCTGGTCTTCTAACCTCATCGTGCTGGCCATGCCCGCTACTCACTGGAGAGTCTTGACCCTGAAAGGGAAGTCAGACTGTTTGCTATACATGGCGGGGGTCAGGGCAGGTGGCAGCCAGAGAAAGCATGAGGCAGAAAGGCACAGCTCATTGGAGGCCTTAGGATTGGATGGCACCTCTGCATTTGAACTTAACGTAGGCCTGGGTGAAGATCTCAGTAGCCTGCACAGACAGACACCCACTTCCAAAGGCAAAAGTAATATTACAGCTTCATTTTATTTTATTTATTTATTTGTTTGTTTGTTGAGTCTTCTTCTTGTCACCCAGGCTGGAGTGCAGTGGCACGATCTTGGCTCACTGCAACCTCTGCTTTCTGGGTTCAAGCGATTCTCTGGCCTCAGACTCCCAAGTAGCTGGGATTACAGGTGCCCGCCACCATACCTGGCTAATTTTTCTGTAATTTTAGTAGAGACTGGGTTTCACCATGTTGACCAGGCTGGTCTCGAACTCTTGATCTCAGATGATCCACCCACCTCTGCCTCCCAAAGTGCTGGGATTACAGGCGTGAGTCACCTCGCTCGGCCTAATGTTACACCTTTAGATGATGTCTTTGCATCTCCTTACTCCATATATTTTTACCAAGGAAAAATCAAACTGCAGAGAGCTGAGCCACCATGAAGCCAACTGTGTCACTGAACAAGGGTCTAATAATGCAAGCTACATCAGGAATGCCAGGGTGATGAAGTCATGGATGCGGTGACCACACTATCAATTGACCCAGCACTCACTGGCATGAATCAGGGCAGGTCTCTGACAACAGGAATCCTGTGATTCCAGATTCGTCCCTAGATAGGATGAATGTACCAGGCGAGGCTTTCGTTCTTGCAGACACAGAGTTTAAGGTACCATGTTGCCCTGGGAAACTGACCTGCAGGCTTTACTAATGATCACTGAGCCTTTTCTTAATGACTAGAAAGATTTGAAGATTCCCCTATCAGTGTCCAAGGCTGGGGAACTATCTATAGGATATAAGGATAAAGAAATATTCCTGAACCCAAGCTGTACTTGCTTTAAGGCCAGTGGTCCCCAACCTCATCTCCAGTCTTGATTCCTTCCTGGATCCTACACACAGTGCACAAAATATCTAACTGTGATTCCCAAATAGCCTGTGTGTCCTCTGCAGAGAATGCCTTATCCCCATCAATATCAACCCCTCCAGGCTGAGTCACTTTTTTTTTCCCTAATCCATGCTATCCAAGTTCACTGTAATGACTACATTTAAACTATATGTGTGAAGCTGGGCTTGTGGCTCATGCCTGTAATTCCAGCACTTCGGGAGGCCAAGGCAGGCAGATCCCTTGAGCTCAGGAGTTTGAGACCAGGCTGGGCAACATAGGGAAACTTCGTCTCTACAAAAAATTCAAAAATTAGCTGGGTGTGGCGGTGTGCTCCTGTGGTCACAGCTACTCAGGAGGCTGAGATGGAAGGATGGCTTGAGCCCGGAAGGCAGAGGTTGCAGTGGGCTGAGATGGTGCCACTGCACTCCAACCTGGGTGATGGAGACCCTGTCTCAAATTAAGTAAATAAATTAACTACATTTGTCATTGTCTATTTGATTATCTTTTTCTTTTTTTCCTTTTTTTTGAGACAGAGTCTAACTCTGTCACCAGGTGCCAGGCTGGAGTGCAGTGGCACGATCTCGGCTCACTGCAACCTCCACCTCCTGGGTTCAAGTGATTCTCCTGCCTCAGCCTTCCAAGTAGCTGGGACTACAGGCACATGAATCCACACCCAGTTAATTTTTGTATTTTTAGTGGAGACGGGGTTTCATCATGTTGGCCAGGATGGTCTCGATCTCTTGACCTAATGATCCGCCTGCCTTGGCCTCCCAAAGTGCTGGGATTACAGGCGTAATTAATGGCACCTGGCCGATTATCTTTTTCACAAAGCAAAAACTACTCTGAGATCACGGACCATTTTTTTAATTATATACATGTGATGTGCTTATCACAGTGCCTATCACATAGTATTTGTTCAGTAAATGTCTGTGGAAGGAAGAAAGGGAGGGAAAGTGGGCTGGATGTGAAAGAAGCAGTAAAGGACAGGGCACAGTGGCTCATGCCTGTAATCCTAGCATTGTGTAAGGCCAAGGCAGGCAGATTGCTTGAGCCCAGGAGTTGGAGACCAGCCTGGGCAACATGGCGAAACCTGACCTCTATAAAAAAAACATACAATTAGCCAGGTCTGGTGGTGTGCATCTATCTGTAGTCCTAGTTACTCAGGAGGCTGAGGTGGGAGAATCACTAGAACCCAAGATATCAAGGCTGCAGTGAACCATGATTGTACCACTGTACTCCAGCCTGGGAGACAGAGTGAGATCCTCTAGCAAAAAAAAAAAAAAAAGAAGCAGTAAAGATCACTAATCAGGCAGCCAGCAGTGTCAGGCGTTTCCAAAAAGGGCATTGGCCAGTGAGCCTAGGAGAGACAACCTCATGGAGATCAACAGAGGAGTTGGCCATTGCTTTCAGCGGGTGCAGGGCTGTGATTTCCACTGAGCTTTTTGGCGGAACCCCAGGGAATCCCTCTTTTTTGGATCAGCCAGGGACTTACCTTCCTCGAAGGCCAGCACACAGTCCTGTGCTGGCGACATTTCTGCAGAGCTGGCCAGCAGCAGCCTGAGGTTGGCTATGTCAGATGGTTCCTAGCATCCTAGAAGCTGAGCCTTGCTCAATCCTGTCTTTATCCTGTCAGTTTCCTCTGAAGCCCCTGATATTTGATATTATGGTTTTGATCATTATTAATAATGACCCCCCATAGTTGACCTTAGTTTTGGTGAACTGCTTTCATGTATTTTTACAGTCTTCATGAGATGCAAGAATTTGTCGAGCTGAGTCTTAATTCAGAAATTCACAAAATACTTTGTGAATTTGACAGTGCCACTTAATTTTCACAATACTATCCAATGGCCACAAGCATCATTGTAGGTGAGAACCCTGAGAATACCCATAAGGGTATTTCAAGATGCTAGAATGTGACAACATAGATCTCTTCCACTTTCTCCTCACCTTAGCAAACCAATACATTTGGTATTCAGGATATTCAATAGAACATTCAGCACATATCCTTAACTGCTCTTAGAATTCGGTTCTGTCGATATGTCAGCTATTCAAAGAAAGTGCTTTTAAGTTCATTGTTGAACATAGTCATGTAATGTCTTGCAATCACAGAGTCAATGAATGTTTGAACTCGAAGATTTCTTATAGACAGGCTAGTCTGAATTAAGAACACTATCACCCAGCTTAAAGGGGTAAGTCACTTAGCAACTTGCCCAAGGAGCACACAGCTAGTGCGTGGCTGAACCTGATGTGGAAGTAAACATCATGATCATAAGCTACCTTTCTACCACTGTGTGTTGTGTTGAAGGTATGAAGATACCATGTATATATTCACACATGCACACACATAAAAGGATAAAATCTTGTGTCACATAGACCCAGTTGTCTGAAGAAACCACTAGCTCTATTAAAACAATAGCCCATTTAAATTTAAGACAGATTGGTCAGGCCCAGAGCCTCAACAGCCCCCCTAGAACACAGAGTATTGTTTCCATCCAAACTTTGCACTGAAAGGAAGCCTGTCAGCTGGCAGTGACCTCGTGAGACAACTGTGGGGAGAGTAAAGGGCCGAGAAGAGAAAGGCCTCATTCTCACTGCAAACAGGAAAAGGAAAGAGAAAAAGCGAGCTCTGTCTCCACACCAGATTTGCTGGGTTGCCTATGAACTGTTCCAGTACGTTCCATCAAATAGACGCCTTCATAGAATCAAGCAGAGCGCAAACGCTGTGTTTGGGGCCCCCACTCCCAGGACACACACGTGGGCTGGCTTGCACATGCTCTTGCTCTCTCGCGCCCTGGGAGAGCACTTATATGGGCTTCATGAGGCTAAGTAATAAACACTTTGTCTTCACCCTGCTATTTATGGGTTGCTTGGGGCATCCTGTTCTCTCCACTGCCCTTACCTGAACAGACGGCTCCCGCAGACCCCCAGTTTAATAGGGACAACAGTAAATCTGAAAGGCTGTGTGCGCCCCACGTGCTCCTGTTTTCCTGGCCACCCATGCTAAATTGCAGAGAAAGGCCAACCTGCATCCCTCCGGTTATTCTCTGTATGCCCTTCCTGAGGTGAAATCCCTTCTCCTTTTTCTTCGGGCCCTTGCTTTCTTCCGTCCTTTTAGACAGACATCTCTCTAACATAACCTTTGCTATTTGACCCCTCCCAGAGATCCCTTCATTCTTCAGCAATGGACCAAAGAACTCTGAAAACAAGAACGACCCCGACAGCTGCAAACCACCAGCCCTCGCCTCCAGCAGAGGTTTTCGCGAAACTCTGGACGACCACGCGCATGCAGAGGTAAGGAGATGATCCGGTCCTACCTGGCGTGGACTTCCAGGTTCACTCAAAGGCCGCGTGCCACCCCGTGCACCTTGCGTCTGGGCTGCAAAGGGGAAAGATGCATATTGAAAGCCGGAAGTGCGCCCAGGCCAACAGACGCCTGCGCCAGGCGGCAGGGGACGGCCCCGAAAGAGTCCGGCGGATGCAGAACCACAGCCGATCACTTTGGTCCGCTTGGGAGCCCCTTTCGCTCAGCTCCTTTGGGGGTTCCAGGGATTTCAGAGCTTCCAGGTCCTGTAGGAAGAGATGGAGTCACGGCTGCACCCTGTCCACTCTCGGGCGATTACACCAGCCTGGAGCCCGGCCACTTGTCGGTCTTGTCTTCATCTTGGGCTAACCGGCCGTCTCCTGCAAACGGACAAGACAGAGAAGGATGAGTGAACTCGGCCTCTCCCCGCAGAATACAGTTCGCCATTACAGCGCTGATTAAATACAGGACATTATCTCACCATAATGCCCTTCTGGCGGCGTTCCCAGGAAAATTCTAACTAATCATAAAAATAGAAAGAAAAACGCAACCTAAATTCCATTCCTCGTCTTAAATGAGTGATATGTTCACTTTTATTTATTTTTCTGGAAGCGAGGCGGGAAAAGAAAATGAATTTTAGGGCTTAGAAAAACAAGCTACTAATAGTAGTCAGTAGAGCTGGGCGGTGGTGCAGACGGCTTAGGTCTAGCAGGGATGTAACCAGCATGGCATGGGTGAGTCCCCGCCCTGCCTCTGGCTGAAAACTTTGAGTTTAGAACTGGAGTAACTGGCAGGGCAAAGGCAGGATGGGGTGAAGGAAGATTGTGGGGTTGTGGACTCCCTCCACCCTACCCCCCCACACATACACACACACAAGCTAGGCACTCAATAGCTTTCTTATAGCCCAAGTAGGCAAATCCTCCTCCAATATACCTTTTAAATAATGCCTGATCTTTCTCCAGCAGCATTCTTTTTTGGAAACATAGGCATAGTTTAGGTATTTTCTCCTTGGAAGGTTCTTCCCTGGAAATTCACGCAACTAATTCCTACTCACAGATTTTAGAGATCTGAACAGTTAGAGGCCTTCCCTAAGAACCTCTACCCTGACTCCAGTCCAGGGGTTGGTCCTCTAAACCTTCTCCGCCATGTGACTGTGGTTAATGCAATAATTGCATAGTTGATGATTTAACACAATTGTCTTTTCCCTCTTTTAGATTAAAAACAGGTTTGTCTTATTCCCGACTTCGTAAGTGCTGGGTACATAGTAGCTGCCCAATACAGGCCTGTGTTGGATGAGTGCTGATAGGTAATGGTGGGTGCCAAAGTGGATGGTACCTTATGCCACTTTGGTGGGGCTCAGGTGTAGCAGCAACAAACACATGTAGAACCAGATCACGGTGGGTCCACACCACCACAACAAAGGACCAAGCTCCTCCCAAATAATTTCTGCTCTTTCCTCCTGTGAAATCTTTTTCTTTCTTTCTTTTTTTTTTTTTTTCCTGAGTCTAGCCCTTTTGCCCAGGCTGGAGTGCAAAGGCATGAACTTGGACCACTGCAACCCCCACCTCCTGGGTTCAAGTGATTCTCCTGCCTCAGCTTCCCGAGTAGCTGGGACTGCAAGGTGTATGCCATCATACCCCGCTAATTTTTGTATTTTTAGTAGAGAAGGGGTTTTCCCCATGTTGGCCAGGCTGATGTCAAACTCCTGACCTCAGGTGGTCTGCCTGCCTCCACCTCCCAAAGCGCTGGGATTGCAGGCATGAGCCACCATGCCCGGCCCCTTCTGTGAAGTCTTCATGGATAAACCATGGGAGAGTTCAAAATCCTGAAAACCAACTTCTGAGATGCTTCTTTTTTCACTTTTTGTTTTCTTTTAAACAGAGACAGGGGTGTTGTTATGTTGCCTAGGCTGGTCTCAAACTCCTAAGATCAAGTGATCTCCCACTTTGGCCTCCTAAAGTGCTGGGACTACAGGTGTGAACCACCAGGCCTGGATGCCTGGCTCTGAGATGCTTCCCTTTTTTTTTTGAGACAGACTCTCACTGTCTCCAGGCTGGAGTGCAGTGTGGCTCACTGCAACCTCCACCTCCCAGGTTCAAGCAATTCTCCTGCATAAGCCTCCAGAGTAGCTGGGACTACAGGCTCGCACTGCCACACCTGGCTAATTTTTGTATTTTTAGTAGAGACAAGTTTTCACCATGTGGGTCAGGATGGTCTTGATCTCTTGACCTCGTGATCCATCCGCCTTGGCCTCCCAAAGTGCTGGGACTACAGGTGTGAGCCACTGTGCCCAGCTTGGAGATGCTTCTCTTAATATTACACTGGATGAAAAGAAAATGAAAGACATCCCACACCCATCCTGCCTCCCTGCGCCCCTGCTTTGGCATTAGAATCCCACACTGCCGTCCCCTATCATAGCTACTGCTGAAGTAATGGGCACTGCTACTTGATGGCAAAGTTCTAGCTGGGCTAATTAAGCATACTGAGCTAATAACCTTCCATTTTGGGACCGGTGTTATTCATAATTTAATGTATTGCTGCTGAAACATTAACCTTTCGACAACTGGCATGTTGCCCACAGCCGCCCGAGTGCTGACCATCTTTCAGTAAAATGAGTATTATTGTTAAAACAGGTATAAATCATTCATGGCTGCAGCTTTTGTGTCAGACCCTACGTGAAAATAAGCAGTAAGCTGGGTAATTTATTTACCTTTTGGTGATTATTTTTTATGATTTTATGATCATATTCAGTGATTCATAAACATTGGCCCAGTGCCATTTGGTAATCATTTTACATTTTAAATATTGCGTTGGTGGTTCTGCTTTTCATCTTTAAAAATTTCAGGATTGATACCAGGCAACTTAATTCAGACCTGAATGCAATTTCATTTGAAAGAAGGTGGCGGGTGGAGGGGGAAAAGAATCCCGGCCCCTTCATTTTAATAAACCATTTTCAACAGTGCTGTTAGGAGCCTCCACTTGTTACAACATTGCACTTACTGTAGCAAACTTTCTTTGAAGTTTAACACACAGAGGGTGCCTTGAAATCTGAATAAAAGCACAGGAAAACAGTTAACAAGCTTCTGGTTGGAAAGAAGATGTGATTGAGCCAAGGGCAGAGAGAGGCCTGGAGATGCTGGCCCCAGGCCAAGAAGGTTGGAAGCCACTAACCCTCCTCCCAGCACCTGGTTGGGGAATGTGATTACAGTCCCCCCGGGACCTGGAAACTCTTTACTGCCTGCCTGCCTGCCTGCGCCGGCCGCCTGCCCTGAATTGGGCTCCCATAACCGTTCCAGAAAGTAGCTTCTGCTGCTATGACACCAAGTCAGTGCTGGAGGATGGGTGGTGTCTGGGTTTTTCATGGTTTGGGAGCTCAGAGGATCTCCCTCCATCTCCCAGGGTCTCTTATGGCATTCCCACACATTTCCTAAACCAATGAAAGCTCAGAGGTCTTCGCATATAATAGCCGAAGCAGAACTACTACTACTGCTACTGCTACTGCTACTAGTACTTCTTCCTCCTCCTCCTCCTCTTCCTCCTTGGCTGTGTCCCCTTCCTCCTCCTCCTTCTTTCTTCTTTTTTTTTTTTTTTTTTTGAGCCAGAGTCTCACTCTGTCACCCAGGCCAGAGTGCAGTGGTGCCATCTCAGCTCACTGTAACCTCTGCTTCCTGGGTTCAAGCGATTCTTGTACTTCAGCCTCCCAAGTAGCTGGGATTACAGGCATGCGCCACCATGCCTAGCTAATTTTTTAATTTTTAGTAGAGACAGGGTTTCACCATGTTGGCCAGGTTGGTCTTGAACTCCTGACCTCAAGGGATCTGCCCGCCTCAGCCTCCCAAAATGCTGGGATGACAGGGGGATGATAGGTGTGAGCCACTGCACCCAGCCTTGAAGCCAAACTTCTGATGGTGGGCAGGCAGTGCAACAGGAGAGGGCAGAGAATGGGACATTATGTTAAAACTCTTCCTCAAGGCAGAAGCATGCCCAGGAATAAGCTTTCCTTTAGAAACTCATTTCATGTCAGGTATGCTGGCACAGAGGGAAACTCTGCCAAGAAGACTGGCACCTTTGCCCAAAACATAAGAGATGAGACCTTAAAACAGCCATAAATATGTGCTGTAAAGAAATGGCCATAGGGAAAGCCAAGGCAAGATGAGAAATATTGTTTTCTTTCCCTCCCTCCCTCCCTTCTTTCCTCTCTTCCTTCCTTCCCTCCCTTTCCTTCCCTTCCACCTTCCCTTCCCTTCCCTCGAGGCGGGGCCTTGCTTTGTCACCTAGGCTGGAGTGCAGTGGCACCATCATGACTCACTGCAGCCTCAACCTCCCAGGCTTAAGTAATTCTCCCACCTCAGCCTCCCAAGTAGCTGGGACTAGAGAGGCACTTGCCCCCCCAGCACACTCAGCTAATTTTAAATTTTTTTGTAGAGACAGGATCTTGCTATGTTGCCCAGGATGGTCTTAAACTCCTGTTCTCAAGCAGTCCTCCCACCTTGGCCTCCCAAAGTGCAGGGAGCACAGGCATGAGCCACTGAGCCTGGCCTAGAAAGATTTCCTTCTGGACAGTTTGAATAGGGTTAGCTCTGAAACAGCTCTTATTCTTTCTTCTAACTTTATGTAATTTCTCATGTATAGCTGTTATGACTCTTCAATTGAAGTATCTGGTTCTAGGTTTTACTTGGATTTGTGTATATGTCTCAAATTATTTAATTTTTCATTGTGGTAAAATATAGACAACGTAAGATTTGCCATTTTAACCACTGTCCAGTGTACAATTGAGTGCTGTTTATCACATTTGCAATGTTGTGAAACTAGGGCCACTATCTCTTTGCAAAAATTTTCATCACTCTAAACTTTTTACCCATTAAGCCCTGCTCCCTCTTCCCTGCTCCCTGTGGCCCCTCCAGCCCCTGGAAACCACTCATCTACTTTCTGTTTCTATGAATTTACTATTCTGAACATTTAAAAAAAATTTTTTTGGGTGGGGGACAGGGTCTCCCTCTCTTGCCCAGGCTAGAGTACAGTGGTGTGACCTTAGCTCACTGCAACTTCTGCCTCCCGGGTTCAAGCAATTCTCTGCCTCAGCCTCCCAAATAGCTGGGATTGCAGGCGCCCACCACCACGCCCAACTAATTTTTGTATTTTTAGTAGAGACGGGGTTTCACTATCTTGGCCAGGCTGGTTTTGAACTCCTGACCTTGTGATCCACCGTCCTTGGCCTCCCGAAGTGCTGGGATTACAGGTGTGAGCCACTGCACCCGGCCCTATTCTGAACATTTCATATAAATGGTACCAAACAATATTTGTCCCTTTGTATCTGGCTTCTTTCACTGAACTTAATGTTTTCAAGGTTCATCCACGTCATAAGATGTATTTAATTCTCTTTTATACCAAATAATACTCCACTGTATGGATATATCACTGATGGACACTGTGTGATTACCCCATTTTGGCTTTTGAAATAATGTTGGTGTCAATATGAGTGTACAAGTATCTGAGTCCCTAGTGTATCTATGTTTTATTTTGTTTCGTTATGTTTTGTTTTGTTTTTGAGATGGAGTCTTGCTCTGTCACCCAGGCTGGAGTGCAGTGGCATGATCTTGGCTTACTGCAACCTCTGCCTCCTGGGTTCAAGCAATTCTCCTGCCTCAGCCTCCAGAGTAGCTGAGATTACAGGGACATGCCACCACACCTGGCTAATTTTTGTATCTTTAGTAGAGACGGGGTTTCACCATGATGGCCAGGTTGGTCTCGAACTCTTGACCTCAGGGGATCCTCCTTCCCCAGTCTCCCAAAGTGTTGGGATTAGAGGCATGAGCCATATATCTGTTTTGACCATCACATTTTTTTCATCTGATCTACCTTTATCTTGGATGCTCTGTTTGCTAGCCTGGCAGAGCTGGCCTGTGTGCAAGTGGCAAAGTCATTCATGCCTGGGAATTCCTCTCTGGCTCTGCTGTCAATGCCACCACTTCGAAGGACTTCTTGCAATCATCCCCTGGCACTGCCAAGGCTGGTGCCAGTTGTGAATTCTGCACCAGCAGCCTCCACCCTCTACATTGGGCTTGATAAAACAAGCTGCTTCTCAGGTATGCTAAAGAACAAATTAAGAAACAGAATAACCTGGAATGAATGAAATTCCCTTTCAATCCTGTCAGCCAGAGCACATGTTGTCATGAGATTTGATGTTAGGGATTTATTTATTAATATACAGTCTAAAAGAGAAAACAGTGTAAGAGCTGAAATGTGAATTGGGCATGTCTATAGAGTGTGAATTGGATTTAAGACAAAATATTGTGAATGGTTAATAGGGTCAGTCTAAGTATACTTGCTGAAATAATCTCTTGGATATGCAAATATTCTGAGAACTACACTGTCAAATAGCTATTGTATCCTCTTATCTATGTGTTCACAGAATGGCTACATATTATAACAAATGAAAAATGTGAATTTAAAAAATCATGTCACCCTAAAATAATACTTTACTTTGAATAGTAATTTTTGTTGTGGGAGTTTTTTTATTTTTATCGCACCAGACAGGTTCTTAGCACAGCTTTATTTGGAAATAGTAAGAGATGAGCTCTGGCCGGGTGCGGTGGCTCACATCTGTAATGCCTGCATTTGGGAGGCCGAGGTGGGGTGGATCACCTAAAGTCGGGAGTTCAAGACCAGCCTGGCCAACATGGTGAAACCCCGTCTCTACTAAAAATACAAAAATTAGCTGGGTGTGGTTGCCAGTGCCTGCAATCCTACTACTTGGGAGGCTGAGGCAGCAGAATTGCTTGAACCTTGGAGGTGGAGGTTGCAGTGAGTTGAGATTGCGCCTCTGCACTCCAGCCTGGGCGACAGAGTAAAAAAAGAAAAGAAAAAAGATGAGCTCTATGTTCTGTTCTCAGCAGGTACAGACATGAAATGGGAAGGGGAGGGAGAAAGCAGGAATAGGCCACATGTTCAGAGTGATCAGGGTCATCCAGTCTGCCATATGCATCAGCCATGCCTTGGATTGTCCCAGTGGAACTTCTGCTTCTGGCTACCTGGGGCTGTCTCTGTGGAATCCCTTTCCTGGGAACATGGCATTGTCTTGAGGACTTGAGATGCTATTTAAATGTTCACCATCTCATTATGGCTATCAGCCCATTACACATGAGGACAGGGTGGGGTTGGGGGCAAGAGGAATTCAGATGAAAGATACTTGTGGAGAAGCCATAGGTTTTACTGTTGACAATTCCGTGGCTCCACCATTGAGCCTCTCACTAAAACCATCAGAAAGTAGCCAAACTAATTGGGTTTCATTCCATTTCTTTTTCATTCCTTTTCCTAATTTCTGAGAGTTGAGCTAGTGAACAGAGAAGGAATAGACAGTGCAGAGAAGGTGGACAGTTGATGGATGACCCTGACATACTATTCACATTCTAGAACAGCCTGAAGCCCACGGTAAGTACTCAACACCTAAATCAGATGAACAAATGAACATCAGCCACTAGGTACTTAAGAGCCAAGACGATCTGACCAATGGCCGTGCCTTTTTCTTCTTTGATCTAGCCCAGGTTTGCTGGGTTTGATTAACTTTGCAAATCTTTGGCAGAATTTGATTCTCAGAAACATCAGAAAGTGGCAGAGTGCAAGAGAGCCCCTTCACCCTACTAAAATTGAAAATTCTCCCAGTTTTCTGATTTCCAGGTTAGAATTCAATTTCCAGGAGTCTTTTTTATTTTGAGACGGAGTCTCACTCTGTCACCCAGGCTGGAGTGCAATGGCATAATCTCAGCTCACTACAACCTCTGCCTCCTGAATAACCTCCACCTCCCAGGTTCAAGCAATTCACCCACCTCAACTGCACTCGTAGCTGGGATTACAGGCACCCATCATCATGCCTGGCTAATTTTTTTTTATTTTTGTAGAGCTGGGCTTCACCATGTTGGCTAGGCTGGTCTTGATCTCCTGACCTCAGGTGATTCACCCATCTCGGCCTTCCAATGTGCTGAGATTACAGGCATGAGCCACCACACCCAGCCAATTTCCAGGATTTTCTAAGAAAGGATTCTGAGGATTAAACATGGAAAACAAGGGATCCCTGGCACCTTACTGCTGCTTTCTTCTTTATCCATGTCCTCAGGATCTGCTGTGTCCTTGCTCTGGTGCTTCAGCCCTTTCTCACCCCTCCCTGTTCATTCTCAAACCATCTAAACCCCCCTGTTCTGAATCCCATCTGCTGTGAGTCCTGCTTGCCTTCCTCTTGGCCAATCGGATACAGTCTCCTCTGCTTCACTTTAGATTCCTCTCCATCCCATTTGCACCCTTATAGCATTACAGCACCATTATATCTCAACTGTGGTCCATAACCCATCTTTTCAAAAATTCTGGGGTACTAGTTAAAAACACAAATTCATGAGCCCCATTCAAGACCTATTGAATCAGAATTTCTAAGGTGGGTTTAGGACTCCTCAGCATCACCCATAAATGTGAGAACATCGTCTTTTGGCACAAGTGATATAATTACTATGTTGAAGGATATTGATCTATTTTTTTGAGACAGTCTCGCTCTGTCACCCAGGCTGGAGTGCAGTGGCAAGATCTCAGCTCACTGCGATTTCCGCCTCCCAGGTTCAAACGATTCTCCTGCTTCTGCCTCCCGAGTAGCTGGGATTACAGTACCCACCACCACGCCCAGCTAATTTTTGTATTTCTGGTAGAGACAGGGTTTCACCATGTTGGTCAGGCTGGTCTCAGACTCCTGACCTCAGGTGGTCCACGTGTTTTGGCCTACCAAAGTGCTGGGATTACAGGCATGAGACACTGCACCTGGACCATTTACATTGTTGAAAAGGTCTCTACTGGCTCCCAGTTCTACTGGATAAGGCTTAAAATCCTGGGCCATGAGTATCTCAGGTTCCCAGCCTGTCTCCTGCCCTTACTCATGTACCCAAACCTTGGGTACCTCAAACCAGACTCTCCCTCTTCCTTCAACAAGCTCTATGCCCTCAAACCTCTAAGCCTGTCCTGCAGCAGTTCCCTCCTCTTGGAGTGTCTCTCCTCCTGTTGGTGGCCCCAAGGAAGATGCTTGCTGAGAACTACTTCCTTATTGGTATTTCCAGAGCTCTCTGAAGCTTCCTCTATGACAGCACTTTCATACTGCAGTACAGTTAATTTGCTTTTGTATCCAAACTCCTCTGTGAGTCCATGAACTCCTCAGGAGTGGGAAGCACAGCTCATGCCTCCTTTTGGGCCACTCACAGTGCATGAACATCCTAAAAGTCTGATGAATACTTTCTGGGTTTCATAAAATAACACCTTTTATCCGTAGGCCTCTTTACAGAGACATTTCACATAGATCGTTATCTTCCTAGATCTTCAGATCAAACTAGGCTTGTTCTGGCAGATACGGTGAGAAATAGCGTGGTAAACCAAGGCAAGGAGTTTAGTGATTTGGCCAAAGTCCCAAACTGACGACATTCTGATTCCACTTGTTTAGCTCCCTGTCTCACGCCTTCCCACAGAAGCTGTGTGATGGTGGCCTCCAAGGAAGGACTGGCCAAGCATCTCCAGGACAAAGTAAATAGACAGGTTATGAAATGCACCGATCTCCACCCAGACTGTTATAGGAGGTCTCCAGATGGACAGGCATTGAGACCACTGCCACAATAATTGAGTAACTCAGTGCTTAATCTCCATGTTTTGGAATTATGTGCTCCCTGTGGATAGTCATAATTTGACTGATTGACTGATTGACTGTGACAGAGTCTCGTTCTATAACCCAGGCTGGAGTGCAGTAGCGCGATCTCGGCTCACTGCAACCTCCACCTCCTGGGCTCAAGTGATTGTGGAGCCTCAGCCTCCCCAGTAGCTGGGATTACAGGCATGTGTCACCACATCTGGATAATTTTTGTATTTTTGGTAGATAAGTTTCGTATTTTTCTGTCCTCAGCTCTTGACCGCAAGCGATCCACCTGCCTCAGCCTTCCAAAGTGCTGGGATTACAGACATGGGTCACCATGCCCAGCCTCCTATGGATTTAAATATGACCATCTGGGCAAATCTCTCAGTGAAGGAGTGGGGACATTTTCTTCTTTTTTTAAATTGTACTTTAGGTTCTGGGGTGCATGTGCAGATCATGCAGGATTGTTGCATAGGTACACACGTGGCAATGTGGTTTGCTGCCTCCATCCCCCCATCACCTACATCTGGCATTACTCCCCACGTTATCCCTCTCTGACCTCCCCACCCTGGCCGCTTTCCCTCCCTTGGCTCCCCGCAACAGACCCCAGTGTGTGATGCTCTCCTCTCTGTGTCCATATGTTCTCATTGTTATCACCCACCTGTGAGTGCAGTGTTTGATTTTCTGTTCTTGTGTCTGTTTGCTGAGAATTATGGTTTCTAGATTCATCCATGTCCCTACAAAGGACATGTCCCTACAAAGGACAAATTCATCATTTTTTATGGTTGTATAGGATTCCATGGTGTATAGTGCCACATTTTCCTTGTCCAGTCTATTGTTGATGGGCATTTGGGTTGGTTCCAGGTCTTTGCTATTGTAAGCAGTGCTGCTATGAACATACGTGTGCATGTGTCATTATAATAGAAAGATTTATAATCCTTTGGGTATATACCCAGTAATGGGATTGCTGAGTCAAATGGAATTTCTATTTCTAGGTCCTTGAGGAAGCACCACACTGTCTTCCACAATGGTTGAACTAGTTTACACTCCCACCAACACTGTAAAAGTGTTCCTATTTCTCCACATCCTCTCCAGCATCTGTTGTCTCCAGATTTTTTAATGATCGCCATTCTAACTGGTGTAAGTTAGTATCTCAATGTGATTTTGATTTGCATTTCTCTAATAATCAGTGATGATGAGCATTTTTTCATATGTTTGTTGGCCTCATATATGTCTTCTTTTGAAAAGTGTCTGTTCATATCCATTGTCCACTTTTGGATGAGTTTGTTTGTATTTTTCTTGTAAATCTGTTTTAGTTCTTTGTAGATTCTGGATATTAGCCCTTTGTCAGATGGTTAGATTGCAAAATTTTTTCCCATTCTGTTGGTTGCCAGTTCACCCTGATGATTGTTTCTGTTGCTGTACAGAACCTCTGGAGTTCAATTAGGTCCCATTTGTCTATTTTGGCTTTTGTTGCCAATGCTTTTGGTGTTTTAGTCATGAGGTCCTTGCCTATGCCTATGTCCTGAATGGTTTTGCCTAGGTTTTCTTCTAGTGTTTTTATGGTGTTAGGTCTTATGTTTAAGTCTTTAATCCATCTGGAGTTAATTTTAGGGTAAGTTGTCAGGAAGGGGTCCAGTTTCAGCTTTCTGCACGTGGCTAGCCAGTTTTCCCAACACCATTTATTAAACAGGGAATCCTTTCCCCATTGCTTGTTTTTGTCTGGTTTGTCAAAGATCAGATGGTTGTAAATGTGTGGCATTGCCTCTGAGGCCTCTGTTCTCTTCCATTGGTCTATATCTCTGTTTTGGTACCAGTACTATGCTGTTTTGATTACTGTAGCCTTGTAGTATAGTTTGAAATCAGGTAGCATGATGCCTCCAGCTTTGTTCTTTTTGTTTAGGATTGTCTTGGCTATGCAGGCTCTCTTTTGGTTCCATATGAAGTTTAAGGTGGTTTTTTCCAGTTCTGTGAAGAAGGTCATTGGTAGCTTGATGAGGATTGCGTTGAATCTATAAATTACTTTGGGCAGTATGGCCATTTTCATATTGATTCTTTCTAACCATGAGCATGGAATATTTCTCCATCTGTTTGTGTCCTCCCTTATTTCCTTGAGCAGTGGTTCGTAGTTTTCCTTGAAGAGGTCCTATACATCCTTTGTTAGTTGTATTCCTAGGTATTTTATTCCCTTTGTAGCAATTGTGAATGGGAGTTTGCTCATGATTTGGCCCTCTGTTAGTCTGTTATTGGTGTATAGAAATGATTTGTATTTTGATTTGTATAAATGATTTGCACATTGATTTGTATATTGAGACTTGGCTGAAGTTGCTTATCAGTTTAAGGAGATTTTGGGCTGAGATGATAGGGTCTTCTAAATATACAATCATGTCGTCTGCAAGTAGAGACATTTTGACTTCCTCTTTTCCTAATTGAATATTCTTTATTTTCTATTCTTGCCTAATTGCTTTGGCTAGAGCTTCCAATACTATATTGAATAGGAGTGGTGAGAGAGGGCATCCTTGCCTAGTGCTGGATTTCAAAGGGAATGCTTCCAGTTTTTGCCCATTCAGTATGATATTGGCTGTAGGTTTGTCGTAAATAGCTTTTATTGTTTTGAAATATGTTCCTTCGATACCTAGTTTATTGAGAGTTTTTAGCATAAAGGGCTGTTGAATTTTGTTGAAGGCCTTCTCTGCATTTATCGAGATAATCATATGGTTTTTGTCTTTGGTTCCGTTTATGTGGTGGATTACGTTTACAGACTTGTGTATGCTGAACCAGCCTTGCATCCCTGGAATGAAGCCTACTTGATCATGATGGATAAGCTTTTTGATGTGCTGCTGCAATTGGTTTGCCAGTACTTTATTGAATATTTTTGTATCTATGTTCATCATGGATATTGGCCTGAAATTTCCTTGAGTCTCCGCTGGGTTTTGGTATCAGGATGGTATTGGTCTCATAAAATGATTTGGGAAGGATTCCCTCTTTTTGTATGTTTGGAATAGTTTCAGAAGGAATGGTACCAGCTCCTCTTTGTACATCTGGTAGAATTCAGCTATGAACCCATCTGGACCTGGACTTTTTTTGGTTGTTAGGCTATTAATTGCTGCCTCAACTTCAGCCCTTTTTATTGGTCTATTCAAGGTTTCAACTTCTTCCTGGTTTAGGCTTGCCAGGGTGCAAGTGTCCAGGAATTTATCCATTTCTTCCAGGTTGACTGGTTTATGTGCATAGAGTTGTTTGTAGTAATCTCTGATTGTAGTTTGTATTTCTGTGGGATCAGTGGTGATATCCCCTTTATCGTGTTTTATTGCATCTATTTGATTCTTCTCCCTTTTCTTTTTTATTAATCTGGCTAGTGGTCTATTTTGTTGATCTTTTCAAAAAAACCGCTCCTGGATTTATTGATTTTTTAAAGGGTTTTTTGTGTCTCTATGTCCTTCAGTTCTGCTCTAATCTTAGTTATTTCTTGTCTTTTGCTAGCTTTTGAGGTTTTGTGATCTTGCTTCTCTAGTTCTTTCAATTTTGACGATAGGGTGTCAATTTTAGACCCTTCCTCGCTTCTCATGTGGGTATTTACTGCTATAAATTTCCCTCTAGACACTGCTTTAAATGTGTCCCAGAGATTCTGGTATGCTGTGTCTTCGTTCTCGTTAGTTTCAAAGAACATCTTTCTTCCTGCCTTCATTTCATTGTTTATCCAGCGAACATTCAGGATGCAGTTGTTCAGTTTCCATGAAGCTGTGCAGTTCTGAGTTAGTTTCTTAATTCTGAGTTCTAATTTGATTGCTCTGTGGTCTGAGAGACTGTTTGTTATGATTTCCATTCTTTTGCATTTGCTGAGGAGTGATTTACTTCCAATTATGTGATCAATTTTAGAGTAGGTGCAATGCAGTGCTGAGAAGAATGTATATTCTGTGGATTTGGAGTGGAGATTTCTGTAGATGTCTATTAGGTCTGCTTGGTCCAGATATGAGTTCAAGTCCTGAATATCCTTGTTACTTTTCTGTTTCATTGATCTGTCTAATATTGAAAGTGGAGTGTTAAAGTCTCCCACTATTATTGTATGGGAGTCTAAGTCTCTTTGTAGGTCATTAAGTACTTGCTTTATATACCTGGGTGGTTCTGTATTGGGTGCATATATATTTAGGATCGTTAACTCTTCTTGATGCATTAATCCTTTTACCATTATGTAATGCTGTTCTTTGTCTTTTTTGATCTTTGTTGGTTTACAGTGCATTTTATCAGAGACTAGGATTGCAACTCCTGCTTTTTTTTGCTCTCCATTTGGTTGATAACTCTTCCTCCCTCCATTTATTTTGAGTCTATGTGTGTCCCTGCACATGAAATGGGTTTCCTGAATACAGCACACTGATGGGTCTTGACTTTTTATCCAATTTGCCAGTCTGTGTCTTTTGATTCTGGCATTTAGCCCATTTACATTTAAGGTTAATATTGTTATGTGTGAATTTGGTCCTGCCATTTTGATGGTAGCTGGATGTTTTGCCTGTTACTTGACACATTTTGTTCATTGTGTCAATGGTCTTTACCATTTGGTATGTTTTTGGAGTGACTGGTTCTGGTTGTTCCTTTCCTTGCTTAGTGCTTCTTTCAGGAGCTCTTGTAAGGCAGGCCTGGTGGTGATGAATTCTCACAGCAATTGCTTGTCCATAAAGGATTTTCTTTCTCCTTCGCTTATGAAGCATTGTTTGGCTGGGTATGAAATTCTAGGTTGAAAGTTCATTTCTTTAAGGATGTTGAATATTGGCCCCCACTCTCTTCTGGCTCGTAGGGTTTCTGCTGAGAGATCCACTGTAAGTCTGATGGGCTTCCCTTTGTGGGTAACCCAACCTTTTTCTCTGGCTGCCCTTAGCATTTTTTCCTTGATTTCAACTCTGGTGTATCTGATGATTATGTGCCTTGGGGTTGCTCTTCTTGAGGAATATCTTTGTGGTGCTCTCTGTATATCCTGGACTTGAATGGTGGCCTGGCTTGCTAGGTTGGGGAAATTCTCCTGGATAATATCCTGAAGAGTGTTTTCCAGCTTGAATTCATTCTCTCCATCACATTCACATATACCTATCAAACATAGAGTCTTTTCACATAATTCCATATTTCTTGGAGGCTTTGTTCATTTCTTTTCACTCTTTTTTCTCTATTCTTGCCTTCTCGTTTTATTTCATTGAGTTGATCTTCAATCTCTGATATCCTTTCTTCTGCTTAGTCAATTTGGCTATTGAAACTTGTGTATGCTTCGCAAAGTTCTCATGCTGTGCTTTTCAGCTCCATCAAGTCATTTATATTCTTCTCTAAGCTGTTTATTCTAGTTAGCATTTCATCTAAACTTTTCTAGGTTCTTAGTTTCTTTGCATTGGGTTAGAACATGTTATTTTAGCTCTGAGAAGTTTGTTATTACCCGCCTTCTGAAGTCTGTTTTTATCAATTCATCAGATTCATTCTCCATCCATTTTTGGTCCCTAGCTGGTGAGGAGTTGTGATCCATTGTAGGAGGAGAGGTGTTCTGGTTTTTGGTGTTTTCATCCTTTTTGCACTGGTTTCTTCCCATTTTAGTGGCTTTATCTACCTGTGGTCTTTGCAGTTGGTGACTTTCAGATGGAGTCTCCGAATGGACATCCTTTTTGTTGATGATGAAGTTATTTCTTTCTGTTTCTTGGTTTTCCTTCTAACAGTCAGGCCCCTCTGCTGAGGACTGCTGGAGGTCCACTCCAGACCATGCTTGCCTGGGGATCACCCACGGGGGCTGCAGAACAGTAAGGGTTGCTGCAAGTTTCTTCTGTTATCTTTGTCCCAGAAGGGTACCTGCCAGATGTTGGCCTGAGCTCTCCTTTATGAGGTGTCTCTTTGGGTATACAGGGGTCAGGGAACTGCTTGCAGAGACAGTCTGTCCCTTATAGGAGCTCAGTTGCTGTGCTGGGAGCTCAATTGTTCCATGCAGAGCTGCTGGGCAGGTACTTTTAAGTCTGCTATAGTGGAACTCATAACTGCCTCTTTTCCCAAGTGCTCTGTCCTAGGAAGGTCAGCTTTATTTATAAGTTCCTGTTGTGCAGCTGCCTTTTTTCATAGATGCTGTGCCCTGCATGGAGTAGTCTAGTCACAGTCTGCCAGCAGAGGTGTTGCTGAGCTGCCGCAGGCTCAGCCCAGCTGCTGTGTGAACTGCCTCGGTAGAGGTGGTCACCCTTCCCCGCACTTAGTTGGACCATCCTGGGTCCAGCTGTGCTTGCTGGGAAACTCTCAATCTAGAGCGTTTCAGATTGCTTGTTTTGTGGGGGTCGTACCCAGTGAGCCAGATCGCCTGGCTCCCTGTCTCTGCCCCCTGCCTTTCAGTTGAATCGCTGGCTCTGTCTCCCAGGCATTCCAGGTGGCAGTTGAAATGGCCACCCAGATTTGTGTGAATTTCTGTGCACCCAACTGCTGTGCTGAAACCTCATGGTGCTTTTCAGCCTAGGAATCTCCTGGTCTGTGGGCAGTGAAAATTTGCTTGGAAATGCAGTGGGCGCTCACCCTCTGCATTGCTCTTGCTGGAAACTGCACTCCTGAGCTGTTCCTATTCGGCCATCTTGGATCCTTTCTCGGGACATTTTCTTTATGAGAGACTTTTGGGGAGTATGTACCAGCTGAGGCTGGCTCATAGTTCACAGGCTTAGTTGTACGAGAGTAATGGGAACACCCAGGGTCTCTAGAGAAGAACTTCCTAGGGCCTCAGTTGACCTCAGGTGTAAGCCTGATCCTGTATCCTCTTCACTTGGCTAACTGTTAAGATGTGGCTACTTCAGGAAGCCTTCCTTGACCACTCCTTCAATCCCACCATTCTGTCCCACATGCACTCCTATAGCATTTTATGTTTGCTTCCATCCTCATATGGTTGAGTGGTCAAACCGAAGTCTGTCCCTCACTTGACTGTGAGATCCCTAAAGGCAGGGACCTGCCAAGTACATTTGTCACTGTGCCATTCTGAGGAGAAGAAGAAGTCATGCAAGGGTCCTGCGGAGGGAGGATGATTATGAGACCGTGGACCACAGTATCAATCATTCAGTGTGCCTGACGATGGGCTCTTGCACACATCCATCCTTGGCCACTGTTTGCCTTCATAGTTAGTTTCTTGTTGCTGGGCCGGGTGTGGTGGCTCATGTTTGTAATCCAGCGCTTTGGGAGGCCTAGGTGAGAGGATGGCTTGAGGCCAAGAGTGCAAGACCAGCCTAGGCAACACAACGAGACTCTGTGTTAAATTAAAAAAAAAAATAAAAATGTG